>NC_057782.1:10960803-11114475 GCF_014825855.1 Bombus pyrosoma | reverse complement strand
AAAAAAAAAACTGTCTTTCTGAAACGTATCGTACTACGATATCGCGAGATTCTCACGGTGGTAATTTGTAATTTTGTAGTTTGCGACTAAAGTCGGAGGTAAGATGGAGCTTCGATGCTAAACAGCGTATCTTTGGTATTTTGCCTCTTGGGCCACGCCATCGGTGTAATTCTATATTATAGTAACAGGATGATCCTCTCGCTGGTAATTAACTAGAAGCCATAGCGTTACAACGTTGCCGCAGCGATGATTAACGCTTTGCCTTTATACAAGATGATCCGTCATCGAAAGTCAATTTCGGTGTGCTGCGTTACGGCATGTGCGTGCATGTAAAATGTAAAATGGAAATAAGAGAGCGTAGACGGCAGTATGATTGTCGGCACCGCCTTCGAGCCTGCTAGTTAACTAGCAAGAGGATCACCGGTTGTAAGGCAATGGGTTAATCTTGAGAACATGCTATCGATCTTCGATGGCATCCCACGCGATACAGCTAAATGATTTTTACGTACGATTAGGTATAATTAGGTTTGCCGTGTAGAGATCGGTGGCTATAAATTATAAACAGACGAGACAAGTTGAAAATCGGAAAGAAGAAGAAAATCAATCGATCGGATATTCTTTGTGTCCTCGGAGAATCCTTTAGAATTCCACGCAATAGGCGATAGATGTGGCGATATCCTATTTTCCATTGATTTTTCAACGAAAGGTTCGAAATCAAAAAATTGCATTTTCGGACTACTTTGCATTTCGCGCTACTTTGCGTATACGCGTAAAATGTGACGGGAGGGAAAAAGTATCGAAACTGTGTAAAAAAATTGAAATTAACATCGGCCGCGTTTACTCGTCGATGTCACCCACTCGCAACGTAACGGACAATGACATTTATGTAACGCTTGAACCTGATTTAGGTCAGTACGGGCACTCGTATAGTTACCTGAGCAATCAACAGAACGTACCGCTTCCTGGACAACTTCAGCCTACGTCACAGATTCAACCCAATTTACCAGGCCAAAGTGCTCAGCTTCACGTGACGCATCACGCTCCACCTGGAGGAGTTCAAACGGTCCATCAAACTCAAGTTCCTGGTTTTGGCCAATCAGCGACAGGTGGCCAGCAGGTGCAAAATGTTGCGAGAGAATACGTTGTTCAGGGACCATCTGGATTGCCGAGTCAGCAATTGCATCAAGGACTTCATCAGAGCCCTCAGAACCAGGTAATCTTTGATTTACTTCCGCGCTCTGTGAATCGCTTCTCAATGCCGGTAGACAGCATTGGTTTCGTTTCAAACGACTTTAAATTACTCGCTCGAGTCGAAAGTTCCATCAACGTATGTATACATAGGAAGTACCTAAACGTGAAAGTTATTACGCGGAAAATTGCTCGTATAGTCGGCGATTTCCATGTAATATGGAATTTAGTTTTGCAATTTAATTCTATCGAATTCTTAGATTAGATTTAATTCCGTTGGACTTGTGTCGCACCGATGCAAATATCTCGACGCCTCGCTCTACTATCAACAATTATCCGCGATAAGTAACTAAGTAGCGACTAGCTACTACGATAATTATCTGCCGTCGTTTTATAGATTCATCGGAATTACAAAAAATGCATATTTAAAGTAAACGAGTATTCATACGCATGTGTCTTACGTGTTGAGATTCAAACGTATCCTGTCAATGAAATAACCGGTTTCGTATAAAATACGACTAGTGTACCGACTTTGAATAAAGCGAAAGATGTAGTTCCGTCGTCTGACAGCTTTTAATTTCATTTCAGCTATTTTCAATCGCTCGCATATTTTCATTTGTTTCTACGTTTTATCTCGCTCCCTAAATTGCATACGTACAATGTATATTTTTTTCTTTTTTCTTTTTTTTTTTTTTTTTTTAATATGAAAGCCCACCTGTTATATCGAAGTGGCGAACGGCAGTTTATTGCACGTCGAAATAACGACTCTATGATAAAAGAAAAAAAAAAAGAAGAAAATATGAGAAAATTTCGTTGGGTTCCGTTCTTAATTAAAAAGCTGGAATACGGGGAGGATATGTTGGAAAAATTGTTTCGAATCTTTGACATTACGACAAAAGTTGCAATTTCTAACTGATACGTTTGTAGCGCGTGATTCGCGACGTTATTTAAGGACTTGTATCGTAGCGCATAGTCGTTTATTTATTTGTACAACGTATAACAATTATATAGGTGGTCATTTGAAATATACCAAAGGCCAAGTTTGTACATTCCTCGTGAAAAACATGCAAACGATGACAAATGACGAATTCGAATGGTAGTTTAATAGTTGTATTTCGGATCCGCGACCATTGCCAGCCAAAGCAATCAGCCTGTTTCCCAGCCGTTATCGATCGTACGTTTCAAATATTCAACGAACATATTTCTCCGTAATACGCCTTTATTCGCATCGACTTGTTGGCAATCAAATTTTTAGACGTTTCTCCACTTTTCCGCCTCTCCGCTTCTCTTTCCAAGGTCTTCCATCCGTGCAAAAATTGTGTTTCGTGCGAGTAACGATGGAAATGTTTCGGATACGCGCCAGGCGTCGGGTAAAATCGCTGATGGTTATTTCCGGTGTAACCAGCGGAAAGGTTATTTTTACGTAAGTAAGGGTAACCTTCTCCTCATATAAATTCAGAAAGGGCAATAACGCGACACATACGTGCTATTCAAATAGCCGTGGTGCACGTGATACGTGTTCCATATTTATGCCATCTAAAACCGACCACACGCAACACGATACACTGTGCGTATAACTCTCCAAATTTATCGATATCCCGATGTTGGAAGTCGCGTCGGTTGGTTCATTCATAAGTCCCTTTTATAAGGAGCGGTGAGAACCTTTCCCGTTGTCCTTTAATCCGTCGTTCTCCCGGACCCAACTCGCAGACAGGCATCTCCGATAGATTGTTATTTTTCTCGAAACGCGTTCACGTGACTCATCCGCGTGAAACTAATCTAAGATAATATACGCGTCTCGTAATAATACGGCGTTATTCAAGACGATCAATTGGAATAATTGGAGAGAAATGAGCAGGACGCTGCGAGTGGCGTTTCTAATTAATGCGTAAAATAATTAATGGGAATGCAAATTGCCCCTAGAGGGAGGAGGTAGTAAAAAAGTGTGGACACGTTCGCGTCCTGTTGCTTCCGTGCTCGAGACCGGAGTAAACTGACGAATACGTTATTAATTTACAGGTGGTAGTAAATTTCCGATACGTGGTCGTGTTATATTCGGAACGAGTTGTTCGATCTCCGTTATTACTCCTAGATATAGTTATATGTAAGTAGGTATAGTAAATAAGTTAAGTAGTTAAGTCTATGCCGAGGGCGTAAACGGATACGAAAATTTCAATCGCAAGAAATTTCCGTGATATGGCTATCGATTATGGTCTTTGATATTCTTTGATATCGTGATTTTCCGTTACAATCTTTGCTATTACTTTTCTCGCTTTGACGTAGCTTACGTGGTACTTGGACGATGACGTGTATCGTTATTTACGTATCACGTATTAATATCGTATATCGGTTAATTTTGTCATTTGCTCGAGGTTGACAGTTCGATGAATTTATCGGGATTAACGGGAACGATTTTGGAAAGCAGGGCCAGAGCACGCAGATGCAGAAGCCTCATGGTCTAGGCGTGCAACCGCACCAGGTGGGGAACGCTGCGATGCAACCGTCGAATCAAAACTTCCAGAGTGCGCAACAATTGTTGCATCAGAATCAAAGCCATCATCAGAGTCCGAGATTCGCGCAGCAGCACGCACAGAACATGCATCAACGACAACTGATCCAGCAGATGCATCAGCAGCAGCAGCAGCAGCAATTGGTCGGACAGCAAAACAGCCAAAGCGGCGGCGGTGGCGGCGGCGGCGGAGGCGGAGGCGGAGGCGGAGGCGGCGGCGCCGGCGTCAGGAACGTGCAGCAAAGCTATTTCTCGAACAACGTGTCTTATCAGCAATACCAACAAGCTCGACAAACCATGTCAAGATCTCAGATCGATCTACCGAGCACTTCCAGACAAGCTCAAGAGCTCAGGCTGCCCGGACAGGAAGTGTATTACCATTATGCTCAAGGTCGGCCGAGGTACGGTGTACCGCAAGTCTATATGAAAACCGAAAGTAACCAGGAAGCGGAGTTTCAGCGACGAAACTCGACGAAAGGTATCGAGAAGGCGGCGTCCCAGCCGCAGCTTTCGTACGAGGACGAAAGGTCTGGCTGCGTTAACGAACAATCGAGAAATCCGGTTGACGGGTTAAAAACTCTTACGGTGGATCCGTTGGACAAAGAAAGATACGAGATTACGGTGGAAGATCGTGGACAAGGGGAATTCAGGAGAAGCGATTCTCAAAGGAAAGACGAGTATCGGCCGGAAACCAGCTTCGCTATTCGCAGAGACGATGCCGTTAGGTGTTCGAAAAGGGAACAGGAACAGCTAGGAGTGGCCGCCGGTCAGGAAAGTCAGGAGTCGGAAGGAACTTGCGTGCAAAAAAGAATCGAAGAGCTGCAGAAACGAGCCGAGGAGAATCATTACAACGGAAAAATGTCGAAGGATAGTATTGAAACGGACGTGGGTAGGAGTTCGTCCGGGTCGAAAATTGGGAACGGCGAGCCTCTGAAGAGGATGGAGAATCAATACGCGAAGGATTGCTTGGCGAAATCGGAGGCAAGGAAAGACGAGCTAGAACACGGTATCAGCCGATTGAAAATCCAGAATCAGGGATCTGGATCGGATTACGATAAAGCTGGACAGAGTTCCTCCAATGTTGATTCGGGGAGAGGATCTGCTGTTTATTCCAGCGGAAGACGGCCACCGCCCGAAGACCAAACTCACCCCCCAGGTTTGTTACTCGCCAACCTTGCTAGAATCTTCTTAAGTCGCCACGATAAATATTTCACCGTATCTCAAAGTGTGTGTGTGTGTGTATACACACACGTGTATACACACACACGTAAACAGTAGAAGGTAGGTAATCCTAGCTTCCTCTAGTTTTAATCAGGCTTGTAGAATACACATACGTCTGCAACTGTGTCGTGCAAATGTTTCCTCGATGATTACGAATATGACTGACGATCGAATAATCGGTACCTACGACACGCGTAGTTGCGCGTAATCTACGCGTGTAAACGTTTCGTTGTAATTGTAAAATTGTATTCTAATTACGTAGATTTACTCGAACTTACAGTACAGGATTCCGAATGGGTGGACATAGTCGAGTCGGAACTGAGAAGCATTTTAGAACCAAGAGACGTTCCCGCGATGGCGCATTCCACCCTGTCCGAAAGTGTATCATCGGTAACGCCACCTCTACCGCCGCTTTCACCCCATGAAAGCCCCAGAACGTCGAGAAATCGATACTCGTCGAGGTAACGCTACTTCAAACGGATCCTCTTCGTTCCGTAACCGATGTCGCTTCCGGTCACTGGTCCAGGGTTGCTTCCGATTATTTCTGGCCTTCGCGTACATCGGGGCACCGATACGGGTCTGCTAAAATGGATCCGCAACCAACCGATCGCAAACTGTCGGCGAACGTAGGCAAACGGGTGTGCTCCTTTTACGAACAACCAATTTATCGAGAAACCAGAATCTTTCCTTCTCCTCCTATTTCGTCGCGTAAAATATCTTTCAGGATACCGCCAACCATAGTTGCGATAAAGAATATTCCAAGAAATGGAAAGGTTACCGTTCCAAACGATTATTCGATTTAGGAGAAATGCTTTTGTACGCAAAGATCGGTTGGTTTCGCTGGTCGATTACGGTAGTCGTGCTATCATTTTGTCGTCGCTTTAGCGACGACAGAGCATCCGATCGAAATAGCTAGTGTTTGCCAGTTTAACCGTCTTCTTACCATGGAATTCTTGACGATCTTAACGGTTACGTGTTTGTGGGCCTTGTAGCTTACCATACGGATCGAAACCCAATTACAGCGATTACAGCAAGGCTATAGAGAAAAGGAGCGGGTTCCCGGGTAGTTCGAAGCATCGTGGTGCGTCTACTTCCAAAAAAGATGCTGCGAAGAAATTCTCTCATCGTAAGTAATGTTCGATTCTCTTCTTTGCGCGTATTTTTCACCGTCGTTACTTTCCATCCTACTTACTTTACATCGTATACGATTATCGTTTATCGTTTATTTAGTTTTCGGTGTAGAAGCAGCTGACTTGACCTCGACCACCACTGGACTCGATTTAGACTCGATGCTGGATAGAAGCGATTCCGATTTAAGTACAAACGACGCAAGAACGATTAGGAAGCAGTTGGAAGGTCTAGAAAATATGTACAGCGAGGTGAGACAAGTAGCAAGTAGTTAGGTTGGTGTAGTTATCACAAATTAGCCGATGTTCAAATGTTAAATCGTACTCGTAACTTGGACCGTGCATAGCATCGTGACACGAATAGCTGTAATAAAATAGGATTACTAACGATCGCAGGTGCTGAAATTGCTCGGCGGAAGTGTGAAAAAGAGACGGAAGGCCAGAGGTCTGGCCAGTTACGGTTCCGTCTCATCGTTGCCGACGTCATCCGTTTCATCGAGACCTGTTACAAGGCACCATGATAAACGTAGATCCCACGCGATCGACGACAGAATGAAGAAAGCCAAAGACATAAAGGTCGGTTCGATTAAAGACGCGTCGCGTCCATTTCACCATTTTTCACCATCCATCATTTTCGTCCATCTTTCGCGAATCTTCATCGGCCATTCATTACCGTTTACCATAGATTCTTCTTTATAGTGGTCTTTACAGTTACCTAATCGCTTAAAATCTTACTATCGTAATTTTCGTTATATGAAAAATGAAATTTTGATACAATTGTATCGAGGAATAGATAAAGTTGTCGTTCTTGCACAAATTAAAGCTGGATGATCTATTTTCACGGATACGCGGTTGATTAAGGATTGTCCTTGCGTTTGCAGAGCATTAACAAACGGTTCCAACGACTAGAATCTCACGTAGTGACGCTTGCCAGATCGGTGGCACACTTGAGTTCGGAGATGAGGACGCAACATTTGATGATACAGGTGAGAGAATCTGGTTAACGATTTAAAAACGTTTAGCCTAGAAGAGATCTGTATGCAGTTTATTTCTCATCGTACGTACTATATCGTACGTATAAGCATATGCGAGTTTACGACCTTTTTAAATACTTCAAGTTTAAAAAGCAACATGCTCGGCAACAAAGGAAACTCGTTTCGCGCGGAAAGTTCTTTTATCGATGCGTGTCGAGTTTGCAATTGAAAAAGCTTTCGCGTTGAATCAACAAAAATGGAATAAAAATGAAATCGAATGATCGGTAATGAAATAGAGACGGGGACGATTCAAAGGCGCTGTTTACATGGTCAGTTTCTTTAGAAATACGTATTTAAGTAAGTATAATATTTTAATTTGTCGGAATGTTGATCGCTTCGATAGTTGGCTTGATCCGAAACGAGTCTGCCGTAACGAAAATACGGTTTCTCATATACGGTATAGTTGAATCGAAATGAATTTGCCTAAAACTGTTATCGAATGACTCGTTGTAACAAAGTCGAGCGCAATCGGACATAGGAGGGAACATAAGAAATAGGAAAGAGTGGAATAGGCGGGAAAGCGAGTGAGAATTTTCGAAACTCACCACTACCAGGTATTCGCAGGAAATGGAGAACATAAGGGGCGAGATTGCTGCACTCAGGACTCAAACGAGCATGGCAATGGTGAGGTCGCAGTCTCAACCGCTGATCAAGGATTCCGAGCTGCCGGCTCTTTCCAACCCTTCGAGGGTGAAAAAGCTCACCAAGTTCTTCGGCACAGAACCACCGCTCATCAGACTATTCCTCAGGGAACTTGGGTATGAGGTAGGTAATTCGAATTACCGCTGCTTTCGTTTCTAGTTTCTAGTATCAATGTTTCTGATCTGATTGATAGAATTATCGATTGGCGCGTTTATCCACGAAATATGCGTTATTAAATGGAATCGCAATGAATCGCAGAGCAAATTTTCCAAAAATACTCTTTTTCCTTAATCCAAATTAACGTGGACGATCGACATAGCGTCGAAGAAATTTGTACGACAGATATTTCCATTGGAATGGTTCGCTCTGTATACCGATACTTTTATTCATTCAAATTGATGCAACGGTGCGAAAAGCGGCGCAGACGCCTCGTACCTGCGATTCTTTTTTTTACCGCGTTATCGGACACGACTAAAATACCATTTTTCGTTTTCTTTCAATTAACCAAATTGAACGTGTCCCAGAAATATGCAAATGCGTTTGAGAAAGAAAAAGTCGGTATGGTAGAGCTACCCTACCTAAGCGAAGAGAGGTTGCAAAAAATGGGTGTTCCCTTGGGACCAAGGCTGAGGATTCTGCAAGAAGCGAGGATATCGGTGTGTAAGGATCCAATTTACGTTGTGTGAGTCCCACGGAACGCGTTGCTCTCTGCAAGATCACACAGCCAACTCCGAGCAGGTACATCCGGAAGCCGTTGAAGGAGAATTTTTATCTTTTCGTTTTTTAATACGATCGTGTTTCTTCGAGTTTTCAGGTTTCATCGTTATCCGTTTGAACGCTTTCAACGATCGGTTTTGAATAGCGAGACGCGACGTTTCTGATTTCACTCGAAAGATGAGCCGATTTCCCTGATGGAACGATGAAACGATGAAACGAAACGATGAAACGAAACGATGAAACGATGAAACGATGAAAAGTAAATTAATATTTGAAAGACATGCAAGTCTAACGACGAAATAAATTAAATATTCATTGCGCGTATTAATTACGAGTCGTATAGGCGTACTAAACGTATCCGTACTTCGATTCAATATGTTACAGATAACGTGTTTTGTTTTCGACTCTAGTATTAATACGTAATAAGTATAATCTGCAATGTATCGCGTTTAATACGTGCTGGATAGAACGTCAGAACGTCAGAAATGTATCGACGATTTAAGTTTTCCAGTTAAGCGACAAGGATTATTTGCGATTCTGGAGATTTCGTTATTCGTCAACTTGTTTTGCTTCTAATTTTGCTTCCATAATTTATTATAAATTATTAGTAAAGCGAGCACATCGACACGCGTATAATACTTACTTATGTATTATCGCGTGTAATTGCCCGAATCGTTGTCGGATATCTCACGTATCCGTGATATACGCGAGAAATACATAAAAGAGCAGTTAGAAATACAAAGAAGCGTTCTAGGAAAAAGTATCGTCTATCTCTATACAGAAAAGAGGTAATCGTTTAATTAACGGTAAGAACAATTTCTTATTGTTGACAGTCGATTAAACGAACGTCCAATCGTAATAACATTAGCGTAACTTTTTATTTTGTACACTGCACCGTACAATTACGGTTAATCGATCACCTAGGATGGCACGGATAAAACATGTTTTCTTACGCAGGCCGTGCGTGCGCTGGATTTGTTTTCTTGCGATCGATCGGTCCGGGTCGGTGGAACGGTTCGACTCGATCGTCTCGGTCGAGAACAAGCTCGAGCAGTTAACATGAACACGCATTGAGAACGAGAAGCAAAAATAGATTTGCCAAAGAAAGAGACGGGAGAACGTCGCCGATGAAGCGGTGTGTGTCGGTGGAGATTGTCATTCGAGGAAGCGAGTGAAATTTTCTTCCCAAGTGTGATATTGTTTTGACTTGTAACCATTCGACAATTATTATTTCAGCTTCCCAGCTAAATATCTCGCTTCTTATCTCCAACGTTATATCCAACGTCTTGGATCGCGTGGTCGTAAATGATTTCAGTTTTTCCATGTGTTGCGTCTCTAAGAGATTCTTGCGATCGATATAATTTGTCAAATTTTCCTACGTTTCTACGTTTCTACGCGATATTGTTGCGTGTACGCGATGAATTTCTAACTGCGATCTCTTCAGATATTTATTTGCCCTTTTAACGATCGAACCACAGGTTTTCTTACGCAGAAATTAAAAGACATTCTGCTCGAACGATAAAAATAGCAAACACGTATACGTTCGACTAAATTATCCGCTAGACGAGGACATTGTTCCAAGTTTAAACTGATTAAATATTCAGGATACGATCCTTGTCGATACTTTCGCTTGTATCTCGATAATGGGGAAAATTTTCGCGAAATTTTCTTAACTGGATACAGAAAATGTGTCGCGGAATTTTTCTAATTAGCTCTTTATTCCATAAATCGATTCGACGTAAAAGTAAAAGGAGAACAAAGAATAAAGTTGAAGCAAGTGATTTTGAATAGAAAATCGTGTTTCGCTCGTTGTCGAGAAACCTCTCCCTTGTTTGCACGTGTTTGACGAATTTGCAAACATAGTCTCCGCGCAGCAACGCGAACAGATTCTTTCTTCGTGCTTTGAAAATTCCACAGATATTTATACGTAGGTTTATTTATTTAACGCGTTATCGAGCAATCAAACGTTTGACTCGGTTTGTCGAAAAGGAAAGTAACGGTGGTTAGTTCTTGAGGCAAAGTTTTCGATAGAGAAGGTATTTCCTAGTAAAAGCATCGGTCGCGTAATTTTATGAATATCGAGTTGCTCTCGACTAACTAGAGGATGGACTTTACTCGTTAGAAAGTGATAACGAAAAATACGTATCGTAGAGATATAGTTTAACAAGTTGGATAGTAATTTTAGGGTAATCGTAAAGTCGAAAGCTGGCGACGATTAGGCCGAGTATAAGAATCGGAAATGTTGCAATTAACGCAGCTACAGTTTCTCAGTAAAAATTTAAACGACGAAACAATCGGACAGTAATTTGCAACTCGAAGTAGGCAAAATAAAGTAAAAAATCGCATGAGAGGTTTCGATAAAAGTTTGCTTCTCGAAAGAATCGATCGTTCGAATAAATGAATTTGTCGTCGTGCGAAAAAGCTGGAAAAACAAGCAGTTTCGATTACGGTCGAACGACCACGCACACACACACACAGGAGCGGACACGCGCGCGCGCATTACGGTGATACCAAAGAATCGATACCTGCTCCTCTGTAATGACGATTGCTCCAACAAGGACAATCTCACTGCGAATGATGTCGATTATGTAAAAAGATGACACGCCGCTTCGGTTCTCAATCGATATCAATTCTTGATATCGAATTCACGTGACATGTGACTTACGACTAGCGTTAACGGTAAATTTCACATTGATCTTATTAATCGATTAATATTCATAGGTACGATAAGTATTTGTTACTAAGCATCGTTACATGTTGCGCCTTTCTAACAGTTATTTCTATGTCTAGTAATATCTCTTCATGTCATTGAATTCATTTTCTAGTTGGTGCTATTCGACACTGCCTGATGAAACTTGTAGAGTTTCTGACGAACGTCGATACGTTTACGCCGAATTCTGTACAGTTGATCGTTTCTAAGAACGTCTCGTTAACGACACGATTAATACTTGTATCATTATAAGTTTATTATTATTTTGTTAAATCTTTTAATGTAATAAATATAAGTGAAGAGAGCCATACGATGGTTCAATAAATCGTTTATTTAATAAATTATTTACACACGCTGGTTCGACGAACGGATCTGAACGAAATATGCGGCATTCCAATATTTCAAAGCATATACGTGCTTGATTTAAGCGTTTCCAATACGAATAGAGGAGATTGTAAGTATCTTTGTGTGAAAATTATGGAAAGCTAGAAAAATTGCCAACGTTTATTCCGAAAATCATTCCAATTATAAACGATCGTTACCGAAATTGTTACCGAACGAAATTTTGTGACCGAATGAAATTGAATTTAACTGTAAAACGTCGTATTCTTCCAACCCTTTCCTAAAGATATTCAATCAGCTTATAAATTTGGAATATTTGCTTTTCCGCTGAGAAACGTCTATTTTGCCTGCTATTTTGCCTGCTATTTGTAAACTGCAAGTTGTTTTTGCAACAAAACAACTTGTTCGTGATTCGTATGCATCTGCGCCTCTATCTCTGTTTGATTCGAAAAGTAAGAGGCAAAGCGTGCTGTCCACGAAAACATCTTCTATTCTAAATTCTAAACTATCCGCCGACTAGTAGTACCTTGTGAATCAACCGGTTCTTTCAATTGAATAATTGCATATTAGCTGTTATAACGCACGGTGTGCGGCGTATGGACCAAGTGATCCACTATTATGGCCCCAGCCATCGGACTAGCTCTAATCGACACTGCGAATAATAATTATTTCGTTTATCTTGCCCATTTACATTTTACGCCATCGATCCTAACCACGCTATCCATCTTCTTCCAATTGCTCGTTCCAACTGCGGTAAACTTGCTTCTCCAACATTTTACACCGTCGTTGTTCAGTTTCGGCCGCGAACATCTTTTCTCGTTGGACAAAATGTTAAAGATGTGAAAGAGCCAGCTGAAAACGCACGACATACGGAATACCGGTGAAAAATGATAGGGATCGATTACTTTAGACCGTTTGAAAGGAAAAGTATCCATTTAATATCCAACTATCTAAGATTATCTAGTCTTAACGATTCTGAGGTTTCAATTCTCTAACAGGGTTCCATGTTACCACTTACTTCCGTGATTTTACTTAATTTTATTAAATAACCGAAGAATCGCTAGACGCGCTAGATGCGACGTAAAAATTAATTTTCTTTTATCAACGTAAAATATTATTTCCACAATTTCAGTTTCCTTTTTAATTTTGTTTATAACCGGTTTCGCTAACGATAACGATATAATTACGTTCTATGTTCAAGCACGATGTGATCACGTTTGGATAGGTTCGACGTGGAGCAGCAAAGTTACAAAACGCCAATAGGGCATGGATCGTACTTTGAGAAACGGTGGCCTGATTCTGTATAAACTGTTACAAGGTTGCGCCATATTTTTGGCCCAAGGGAATTAGAATTCAAAAATTAGGTGAAACTGTGTTCGAGGTAAGTAACAACGCGAAGCTTCATCCCAGTTTTCCCGGAGAACTTTCCAAACGTTAATGGAACGAGTTTGATAGTTTTACTGACTTTACGTCATCTTGCGTAAAATACACGCTTCGGATCGTACCGATTATATTTTTAGTTTGATCTTTTACAAATCTCGCGGTTCCTTCTTTTTCTTTTTTTTTTTTTTTTTTTTTTCTTATTATTTGCCCGACACCCTAACTAGACACCCTAGCTAGACCTTAGCTATAAATAAATATAAATATTTAGGCTTTTACAATCTCTGTAATGTAACTGTACCCGAGATGGATAGGAATACGGAATATACGAGGCTTACAGAAGATACGATTTTATAATTTATTAATAGTTGGCGAACGGATCGAAAGGGAAAAGATTGGCATTCAGCGTAAATCGTAAACTATCGGTTTAGCCAGCCGAAATTCGTTTAACGCTTATTTAACTGCGTTAAATATGTTTTACTTTTGGATTTTCTTAATTAAATCGCGTATAAGAGTGGAGAAAGATTGGTGGAAAGATCGACCGTTCCAATGGTCAGAATCGTAACGGCAGCACCTAATGGCGGCACCTAAATGAGAAGTAAATGGACGTTGAGAGGGTAAGACGGATCTCATATTTGAGATTTCGGCAGAATCGGCGGCGAGACTGAATTCCGGCATGGCCGGGCCACTTTTATCAGGAAATGCACAATTTAACAATTGCGTCCAATTATTTTTCCAGAGGTCTCGTGTTTGATTGGTCATCCGAGGTTGGCCTCGGCCCGCGGCAGCCCTTTGCCGGGGCCTCTATGCTCGATCCGCATAGCGACGCCACTCGAACGATCGTCGAACTCTTATTTCCGGCTCTGATGGTTCAAGCGTGTCTTCTCGTCTATCCTATCATATAGGATACGGCGCGTACCTATACTTGTCGGGAATGGTACTTTCGCGGCTAATCACTGATCTTCGAAGCGTGTAAAACGTGGCGCGATTGACTGCATAATGGAGTTGGACGTTGGAAAGGGATCGAGCACCAGGAATATGAAAAGTTGCGAATTTCGACTAAAATACCTCGAACCGCTGAAAGTATGGTCCCGTGTAATGAGAGTTTGCTCTTGTATACGAAGCGGTTGCCATACCAATTAGCTTAGGTATGAAAGTATCAAAGAAACTTTGAAACGAACGATACGAGCGATACGATGATATTTATCCGTAAAATATGTGGCATATACCTTGGCGTGGCTTAAAATATCGTGTCCTTTTAAAAACTTGTGTTAATAATAGCATTCGAGATATTTTGTACGACACTGGTAATTTGTATGGAACTAGAAACCTTTATCCTATTACAATGTTTTCACTACCGTCTATTGAATTAAATAAATTAAATATCTACTAATTTATATGCTATACAGCAAACGAAATAATATAATATAATAAAATAAAGCGAAGATAAACGTTCGATCGATAAATACTTAGTCGGCGATCGATTATGAGAACAGGGTTTGACGATTACGGAAACGCGATAGTCACTGAATCAACGGAACAACAGTATAGCGTGATAACAACGTAGCGTGCGGTTGCTTCGACAGCAGACGAAACAGGCGTGTACTTGCTACTTTCTCGTTGCTAAAGCATTTTACACACCGTGAGACTCGCCTCGCCGCACGATTCAAGACCAGATCTCACGCGAAGCGGTCTCGGTTACCGTGTCGCCTACTATGGTCGTCTGACCATCCCGATATTGCCTCGTCCACTTAACCATCATTTACGTATTTGCTGGTTTTAATTCTTACGATTTCAATCAGAAATCTAGTTAACGCAGTTGACCCTTCGCCTGGAACAAAATTTGCTGTATAGAAATTTACGAGCGGATGCATTTCTCTCGCTTAGCCGCCTGATCAAAGGTTACGCTCTTTCTTCCTTGCGCACGATCGCATTTGTATCGGGGATACGTACCACGTATAATGGTTTCTCGCTAGACGCAGCGAGACGAGTCTCACCGTGTGTAAGCTACTTGAGATACGATTTCAATTGACCTATGGCCCCACTCTTGAACCTTCCCAACTCCCCTCAACAGTCGTGCACGTTCTGTTGATAGAGCAGAATCGTCGTCGTCGTCGTCTTTCGTTCGCTTCAGATCGCAACGACCGTCCATCGAGGATGAACCGAAACAGTGCGCTACTCGTTTCCCTCTTCTTGTTCGTGGCCTTGTCCATGGTCTATGCGGAACTCGTGCCGTGGCGGCAATGTCCTTATCCTGATCGTGAGTATGGCTCGTTCCATTCTACAAATCGGCATTCGAATCTCGTTTCGTACGACAAACATCGGATCCGATAGATACGTAAATCGGTGAATTTCGATACTCGAAAGATATGTCGCGCTTCTTGTTCTTCTGTTCTTCTTCTGGTTCTTTTACGAAATAGCGAAATTTTCGAAATGTCGATCTATTCGATTTGAAAAATTGCAAGTTTTTAAAATTTAAAAGAGCCGGCCGAAGACACCACACACGGAAAAAACACGATGATCCGTCTTTGTTGATTTTTTTTTTTTTTTATTTTAGCGCGGCTATCGCAATATGGTATACGTAGTTGAGAAAAGTTTGCCTTTTAAAAATAACAAATCGATATTAAGTTTTATAAGAAACTGAAGGTACAACCAAGTATAAATAACGCTGTGAAGTCGATAATCGTAAAATATTCGAAAAAAGAGAAACGTTTAAACGTTCGAAACATATAAAAATTGTTTCCCGGTAAAAAAAAAAGGAGAACACGACCCGGCTTTTGCCTTTATTACCTATTTATTTTGCCCGTTTACATAATTCCTTGTATGCGATATATTCGTTTCAAATCGTGATCGCAAATAATCATTTATGTATTATGCATATCGCATAAAAATCTCTAAATTCTTGTATTTGCTCAAAGTATTTGCTCAAAAATGACTTTTATAATGCTTCTTTCCAATTTCTACGTATCAACCACATTTTGTCCTCTATCCAGCGAATAGAAGATGTTAGATTTATAAATGGTACATAGTACATCGAGATAAATGTACAAAGTTAATTCAACGGCATATCGCGTTTGACTATTTCGTCACAGTTTTATAAACAACCGTATCGCAAATATGAATATATATATATATATATATATATATATATGTGCATATATATAATAAGCTTCTCGCAATATCGCGTTCGTAGGAGGAAGAGATGCGATAATCAGTAAAATTTATTTATAAACGTTACAGAAGCATCACTGATGAGAACTTGGAGCTTGAACTCGATTTCTCACATTCTACGTAGTACAAGTTTGTCAGTCTATTAACGTCGAGAATTGATGTGTTTTTCTCTTTTCTTTTTTTTTTTATAGCCGATACTCAGTCGAATTGCACTATTCACGAAGTATACATAGATCCTTGTAAAGAGAGTGCAGAAGGAAAACCATGTAAATTAAAAAGAGGAGTTGTTGGGAATATGACATTCCACTATACACCTTGTAAGTATTGGTACTACTATCCTTGTTTACGACTTGGGGACAAATGAAATACGATATGGCAGCAGTAACATGGTTCCGTCTTTACCGAATTTAACGTTGTAAATCAACGGATTTCAAGAATTTAGTTTGAAATACCTTGTGAAAATGAACGACTCTTCGTCTTCCATTTCCCAGCTTTCTCGTCGGAAAAAATACAAGGTCGAATTTTTTGGGCAAGCCAGGTAATGGATATTCCATTTTTGGGAATGAGTCCCGATGCCTGTTTAGCGACTTCTTGTCCAATCGAAGCAGGACAAAGGAATACGTACCACGTGGAAGTACCAATTTTAAAGAAATATCCTGTCGTAAGTAGGCGAAACTACATCATATACGCATATGTATCTGTAAAACGATATACGTAGCTTCTTTAACAACGTACTTTACGTTTACGTTTACGTTTACGTTTACGTTTACGATTACGTTTCAATGAATTCTATTGCAAGTACATTTCTTAACTAAATTCTTAGTAGATTAATTAGATATGCTTTTTAAAATCGTCAAACTTCTCTATCATTTGTCCTATGTATTTATCACTTTCGACAACGTTTTTAATCGTATCGTATTTAATCGTGCATACGGTACTGCTACTAAATTATACAATCGTGTCGATTGTGTGTTAATTAGAGTTTATTTTTTACTTCAGCGAACGTACGATCTTAAATGGAAAATCTGGAACGAAGAAGAGCAAGAATGTTGTTTTATGTTTCAAATTAAGATAACGAAATGACATTAACTACATGTGCTTCACCGTCTTGTTGCGTTTAATCTCGATTCAAATTTACCGTTCGCTAACTTAATAAAATAAACGAACAAGTACCAATAAGAGTTTGTTTATCCTTTCCCGTTACATACGTACTAACGTTATTAAAATGCCTAGGATCAGTCGGTAACAACTACCGCCTAAAATAACTTGTCGACTATTGACTATGAAATATAAAAGTTAACTCAAGGGAAGAAAATACGAAGTACGAAAGACAAAGACGACTTGCTTTCGTCGTCAAATTAATATTCTTGTATACGTGTAAACGGTTACGTACACATAAATTTCAACGATGGTTCTTCTTTTTTGGAAATAATTATGCGTTACGCTAGGTAAAAGAAATGGCGGGAAAAAAGAAACACCGCTGCGGATAGGATTCGAACCTATGCGGGAAAAACCCATTGGATTTCGAGTCCAACTCCTTAACCACTCGGACACCGCAGCTTACGCCACCCTCATTTCTAATGTTACTTTATTATGAAATTATAATATCGAAAGGAATAATATTAAATAAAGCTAAAAAATGTCCTATGAATTTTCATTCGAAATTGTAATGTACATAAAAAAGTAGAACAGTTTCGCATAGTATATTTCGTATCTGTTCCATTTTTAGATACTTTACGGAAATGATTACGACAATAACGGAAAATTGAAAAAAGGTACAGTATCGGAATCAAACGGTGGCTGAAAATAACTTTGGTTACGAGTTAACCGGAATGATCAGGTTATCAGGATCGATGATCAAAATCGTTTTGGTCACTGGTAATCGGTATTAGTACTTACATACGTTTACAGAAAACATTTATATCGGCTGTGGTAATATTTTCGCTTACCATATTCGTGTTATCATACGCGACGTGTTATCGACTCGGTGCGGAATAAGAGTGTGCAACGTTGACAGTGATTGGAATTAAAACTTGACAAATTACGGCAACGCAAATAATTTTTCATGCACACATACGGTGAAATAGATCGTTGATTTGATAAAAATCGATACCATTATATTCATAGAAGAGATTTTCTCTCGATAAAACGAACGAAAGTGAATACGTATATGTATACTAAGCGCGCACATGCGACGTAAATTATTCCGTGGTAGGGTAATTTCGGTTAAAATTTCAAGCTGTGTACACGCATGGGTACGCGTGCTATTTAGCTGTTTAGGGCTTTTTCAGCCAAAAATTACAAATTAT
Organism: Bombus pyrosoma; assembly: GCF_014825855.1. NCBI lineage: Eukaryota > Metazoa > Arthropoda > Insecta > Hymenoptera > Apidae > Bombus > Bombus pyrosoma. The sequence continues at coordinate 11,096,125 of NC_057782.1, read as the reverse complement.
TTCGGACTACTCAGATTTTTAGCTTAGAAATTATGTTGCAACGGCTGTTATTATATTTATACGCATATCGATTCTTTTCTTTTTTGGTTTAATTCGCCAAACGTACAACGCTGCTATAAACCGATCGTTTCTCTACTTTGTTTTACAAAGTTATATAGCGTCTAAAAATGACGCAAAATATGAAGTCATCTTTGCGGACGGATTAGCGATACCAAAGATGGTGATCGTCGACAAAATTCGACAAAATCGTATATTATAATTCTATCGTTTTATGTTTTAATGGTAGACGAAGCAGTGGAACTGGAATCCAGTTGAATCGAATCCAGAGGAATAAAATCGTTGTGGAAGTGGGCGGATTCGGTGGATCATCGTAACAGATAAATGCATGGAGAAAGGAAGATAAGCGTGGAGTACGCGCAAAGTACTTTCGGAATGCAAAGCGGTCTGTCGAAGATTTGAATAAGAGTTGGAAAACTAACTGGCCACGCACAATATCCATCGCGTAACCCAACAAAGGATACACTTTTACCTGGCGCACGAAAGAAAGTCTGGAAACGCGAAAGGAAGCGGTTCGGGTGTCTGTAAGTAAGTTAACCAGTAAGTATATAACCCACGTTCGATACGATACGATACGATACGATACGATACGATACGATACGATTCGATACGATTCGATTCGACGATTCTGTTCGATCCTATTCTATTTCTCCCACGCCCGCGGATCTATTTCAGTCGATCCGTACTCATAACTAATTATGTACCTGTCTCTGTTATCGTATCTGGCCATTGGATGGAGGACATTGTTGTCGAAAAGACAACTTTCTTTCACAGATCAGAAATTATTTCGTCGTTTCTTGCTTTCGGATATTTTTCGCTCTCGAATAAAATAACGAATAATCCGTCGTGTATGTTTCAGTCGTAAATCATACCATAAGACATACCATTAAGGGCAATTAACAAGGATTTCCTCGCGTTTTTACTTTATTTCGTCGCTGTCGGTTTCTCATTTTTCTCGAACGTTGTAAGCGAAAGCCGATCTTTCAATCGTTCGTTACCAACGAGGCATCGTTTCAATGGTAACGCGACGAAAGAAGAATACGTTTGCTGTTTGAACGTTGCAGGTGCTGATCGAATACGAAGTAACACACGACAAGAATGCGATGAATTTAATAATTCGTACGAGCCATGGACAGCGTTACGAGAGAAGAATTTCTAATTAATTGGAACGCGCGCGCACACCGGCTCCTACATTTATTATTTAAAATTTAATTGAAACGGAAACAATTCTAGAAGAAAAATACTATTACGTCGTGTTACTTGATTATCTTTTATTTAACTCGAGAGCGTTAATTAAAAAAGACATATTACGTGATACCGATCTACTGGATCTTGACGTAAAATAAAATTACTTAAAAAAAAAATTTACTTAAAGTTAAAAATATTTCACGCGAGAAAAGAAAAAAGGAAGAAAATAAAGTAAATCGAAAGCAAAAAGTATATTTGGAAACCGGTCGATCGTTTTCTGTCGCAATGGTACGTCACTGCGTCGGCTCACACCTGTTGCCCTGAATAGAACACGCGGGTGATACGTCACTGGCCGTAAACTGTTGGCACGGCTCACCTGTTGGCCTCAACAGTGCTTGCCTGGGTTGTTGAGCGTGCGGTTCTTTTCGCCCGGCGTTGCTTCGCGATCGCTTCGTTATCGCGTCTCCGCGATCCCTTCGTGGTGCGTTTCCGTCAGAGCTTCGTACGAATCGCGGTTTCCAGTTGACGAAATCGCTCGACCGTTGGGATTTGGCGTTTCGCGAATCCGTGTAAAGGACAAGGGCGACGGCATCGCTGGGAAGCATCGACGACGCCCAGAAAATTCAAAACGGAAAACGACGAACGAAGAACGCGTCGATCGTTCGCTAGGTGGTAGAAAAACGAAAAGAAAGTAAAGGGGAGAAGAGCAACAGCGGCCAGGGCTTTCCACGGATTCCTGAACGCCGTGAATTCGCCTCGAGCCGGATTGTATGCAAATACCTAAGGAAATATCCGCAAGCTTGTTTCTGCCTCTGTCCGACCCCACCAGCCTCAGCCCCGGCTATCGTGTCGTTATTTACGCTGCTGACTAACGTTCCTGTCTTCCCGTGGAAGAGGTCCACTCCGTCCGATCGTGCATACCGCACGATCGTTTCGCACACAGGTAATGCCGTGCATCTTTTTTCTTTTCCTTTTCCTTTCCTTTCCGTTTCTTTTCTTTTCTTTTCTTTTCTTTCGTCTCGTTATTCCTTCTGCATTTCTTTCTTCCTTTCTTTCTCTTCTTTTTCTTTTCCCGCGTGTTCGTCACGCGTTTTCCATAGATCAGCCGAATCGCCGTTACGTTCGAAAGAAACATGCACACTCTTTATTTAACGGCGACTGATTAGCGACTGTGATTATTACAAAACTATTATCGATTTGAGATTTGGATCCTTTGGATCTTTTCGCGAACGAGTTCGATGCACCATGCACATGCATCAGCTACCAATCTATTTCTAAGATTACCAATCCAATTGGATCTTCGGATAAGCGATCAAAGGGTGACTGAATTTAAGAAAACGATTTAAAGCAGATTTCAAGTAAAAGCTGTTATCTGGATTTTGGTGATAAATTGGTATATACACGTGTGTGTGTAGATACACGAAAGGCAGTGCGCTATGCTTTGACCTTGTAATAGTGTTAGATCGATAGCGTTTACATCTCGTAACAATGCGTATTCTTAGAGACAAATTCAAAGTAGCAAGAATGTACGTATGTATAAGTTGTTTCGTTATTATTCGTTACCTTGTCGACTCGGAGAAGGCACTAGATGAGTACTGTTTAGTATGGAATTTCTACTTACGCATAGGTGTGTGTGTGTGCGTACGATGAACGACGAAATTAGTCTATATCGAATAAGTTTCATTTGTCGCGGGTGATATTTTAAGGAAAGAGAAAGCGAAAGAAATCTGGGATTCAGGTGGCGTTCGTTCGTTTCGGTTTTTCGTTGCGTGATTATACGCATTGTTGTTGGATTCAGAACGTTATCTGTTATAATTACGTGAAAGACGATAACTCGACATCGATATACGGGTAAAAAGACGGTGACGCGCGTGATTGTTGTTTGACAAGTGCTTGCCGCAATAGGATACGGTTGACAGAAAGCATAACGTATTGCGTGATTTTCTTAGCACACCCGTCTTTAGTCCTTTACCCGTGTGAAATTCATTTCGTCAGCGAGGCTGGTGAAAGTACGATTCCCACAGCTCCCAAGGGACTACCGCGCTCTCAACTTTTCCCTAAAAGTAATTTCGGATCGGCGTCGCTCGCCGCGCCGTGAAAATGATCTTCGATCGAACGTTATTCCTTCGATACAAGCGTGTACTCGTTCGCGTAAAAACCCTGGACCGTGCGGTTGCAAATATTCCAGCAAACGACATTCCGTGATCGTCAAGTCAACATTCGCGTCATAATGTCGACTCGACACGGATCGTTAACAATTTATACGTGCATTTTCATTACCTTCTTCTCTAGTTTCTTTCGTATTTCTGAAACATTTGACGATTTGAACTCTTTGCGTGCTATAGGCGTACTTCTATACATACATGCATCTAACCGGCTATATTATTTATGCATTATGCATAAACGAACGTCGTACAGATAGCCTATTTGCGTTCGGCGCGTCCATTTTCACGAATGTTTTACAGATCGTCGCAGCTATGTGTAACATTACTGTTACTCGTATGTAATAACAAAATGGCCACGGCCATATATTCGGATCGAAGCCGCGCGAGCACAAAATTCACTGTCGAGTACGACACAATTTCCATTCTCGCTGTCGCCAACTAACCAACTAATCGGTAAGTGACTAACGGACTCTGCGGACACGACTGTGCGACTATGTAAACCGAAAATAAGAGCGCGTTGTCACCGACAAAATCACCGATTTTCAACCAACTATCGCTGGGATTCGCCGTTGGAAGCGTGCCGATTCGATTTCGGTAAGGGTGTCCACGTCGTCTCCAGACGGACCATGAACAAGATATCGTCTCGAGGTGAAGATACAGAAATTTTTTAATCAACACCGTTACGTTCCACTTTTTTTTTTTTTTTTCTTTTTCGCGCTACCAAACACCACCGATAAGAGTCGCACTCTTTACGCGTCACGACTCGATGTAGTTAGGTAGAGACAATGGCGAGAGAAATTACAACGCTGAATGTCGTGAGAAATCCGGCAGCACGTTGTTGGCTCGTTGTCGGAACCGGTGCTCGTAAATGGCAAAGCGGTACGCTTCGAATCTTGTTCGCTTTATTTTTCACAAAACGCTTTTATTTCCACGTAGACCGTGCATCGAGCAACGAGACGTAACGATAGATGGCAATCACAGTTTTTCCTATATTCGATGAATCAACTTTAAATTGCCAATTCAAGAGAATCTTGAGACGCGTTGCCAGAGCAAAATGATCGGGGACTTTATTTTACCCGGACATCGTAAGACTCTTTTTTTATTCTCGGAAAGACTATAAAGGAAAGAAAATCCGATGTATGGAGAATCCGATTGTCTATCGAGGGATACGCGTTACGAAACTACGGTACTAAACGATCGATATCGTTGTACGTCGCATCGATATTGTTCTCCTATCTTTAGTAAGAGAGATACGTAAGACACGTAAGCCGCGTTTTCGTAATGGAGAACGGCGTTTGGCTGCTCGCGATAAGTGTCAAGGTTGTTGGAATAGTGAATCACAAGGCGCTCGTTTAAGGCGTTTAGATCGTCGAAATTGCGTGAAAAATTGTTGTAATCCTGCGATGATGCAAACGAAAAGAAATACAAGGAAGAAATACCGGCAGGAAGTTCATTGTTGAGAACCTTCACGATTTAATCGTGCCGATACGTAATAGGAAGGAATTGCAAATGAAGTTTTTAAAAACAGGCTGCGTGGATATTGGACTTAACGATGACACGTACGTACTTGAATACGTACACAAATTTGTATAGAGCTAGTTTCGCCAAATTAGCGGGGAACCTAGTAAATACTGGAACAACGTTCGACGAACAAAGCTCGAGGAAAATTGATGCGTTCGTAAATATCGCGATAACGGCGACATACACTCTATCAATTATAAATTTCAACTCTATTTCCAACAGAACGATAGGGGTGCATCTCCCTGAGAACAATACGGACGATTTTGAACGTTCGTTTGCAATTAGTCGCGATAAAGGCCAAGGAACGCTTTGGCGCTTTTTATCTCAAGCCGAAGCGGAATTACAGCTCGACACACACCATCGTCCACCTTTCATCGAGAATCGTTCGTCCGTACGCCTTCCGCGCCTACGATTACTCTAGTCTCGTTAGCGATTTGTTTCAAAGGAAAGTGACTAATGATGGATATTCGAGAAGATAGCTACGGCGGATATTCATCGGTGATTTACATAAATATTAATTTGTCGTTTACAATAATCGTTCAAACGATACGATCAACGTGCCGATCGCAAATTCGTAATAAAGCACATTTTACAGATAATAGTAATAGGTGGTTGCAACGACGCGATCTTTAGCAATTATCTTTCAAAGGATAAACTTTACGCGAAACGCGGACTTAAGCTCTTTGGTTGATTTGTAGTGGTAATAACTCCATCTATTTGATGGAAGAGTTCGGGAAATGTAGAATAATGATTTTCTGTGAAACACTGGCGACCGTTGGAACTCGTTCTCCATTCTCCGGAACGAAAATTTAAATTGCAATCTTAGAATGCCGCAGCAGCTATCTTGCGAGTGAAGACACCTTGAACAATCAGCAGTTAAATCTAACATAAACGTTTAACGATATAATTTGGGTGTAAAATACGTGCGGGTATTTACGTGCGTGAAATACGCGAGACACGTGAGATAGGCTGTAATTAAAGGAGGTGGGCTTAGGAAACGCATTTATTAAGATCTCTATTCCACCGTTTATTACGTAACTATTCATCCTTTTACCATTATCTGTTTGAATCGCATTTATTCGCGTTACTTCCTCTTTTTCTTTGAATTCATTTTTCTTTTTTTTTTTTTTTTTTGCAAAATATAATCTGTCGTATTGAGCGGCAGTGCGCTGTGATAATTTATGGCATGTTACGCGAATAAACTCAAACTAGAGGTCGTATACATATAAATTACATATAAAATGCAAGAATCCATTTGGGAAAATACAGTGTTACGTATTTAGTTAGTATGGCTGGAAAGTGGACAAGCTTCGACAGAGTTGGCGCATTAATTCCGTCGTCGACACGCGAATGCACGGTTTGCATAGCGTTGCAGTTTACTGACCTTGGCGTTACGTGCACCAAGACGTGCGTTTCTCGATAAGCAACTCGGTAAATCGATGAACTTAAGATAGTCGTTAGAGACGCGTTTCGAAGATGCCGAAAAAATCGTCTTAACAACCAGTCGAATAGTTATAAATCAAAACGTGTAGTCGTAAATTAATTCTCTGCTGTACGTGCAAGTGCATAGTTTGCATCGCGTCGCAGTTGAGCGACCTCCGAGCGAAGTAACGATGGCGGTTAAATTCACCTCATTGGAATTTCAACTATTCTATCGTAGGACAATACCGACGCGGATGACAATAAAGTTCTCTTTATTTTCGGTACACGGTACGTACGTAATACGTAGGTACTAGCGGGTATAATGTTATTCTCGCTTAATGCTGCGATTTTATTATCTCTGTCGTTCGCATAAAGGGCCACAACTCGCCTAACTTTTCTGTTTTATTCGCTACATTGCGTGTACGTGTTTCTTATTCGCGCAGCTCCTAGTCGAACGCAACGTGGGATGATGGCATTATGTAAATTTCGCTACTCTATCCTATCCTCCGTGTTAATGACACGGTAGCAAAGGACAGATAGCCAACGTTGAATCAAATTTATGCTAGTATAGTCGTCATCGACTTTTAGCTTCTAATCACGAGCCAACGTCACGCGTTTCCCACTACGTGTGTCGAATCCTAGACACATTGATAACGGTCTATACGCATACCAAACCAATTTTTGCGTTAATATCTGATGATGGACGTTCAATGAGTTGTGCTCTTTAATTAACATGATTGTAAATCCTTGTAAATTGTGCGTTGAAATCAGAGAGAGAGAGAGAGAGAGAGTAATCGAACCCAGTTTGAAAAATGTTCAAGATAATCGCGCACAATCTCAGTAATAAAACGTATCTTTTATATAAACTCTTATACTCGCCGAGCCGTATCATGACCAGAAGACGTTCGTATAATTATATAGCTATTTCGAATTGATTGATATCCGTGACGCATACATCGCAACGCTTTCAAGAAGGTATCTTGGCGAGTACGGCGTCGTATTGTAACGATATGTCTCGATAATAAATAGCAATTACAACAGTCTATATGAAACGTTAATTAGGTTAACGTGCCACTTCAACAATTTTCTTCGATCGATCGAGGAAAGCTCGTCACTTTCCAAGACATGGAACTTTTGTACCGATACTGAGTCGTAACTTTGAAACCGATACTTTCACGTATTCGTAAAAATATACTTTATTTATCGCGATATGTAAAATGTCGAAAAATTTCTTATACAACGCAATGGTTTGAAAATTCCTCTTGCCTATAAGCAGGTGCAATTGCATCAAGGTCGTTGTGTTTGGAAGGCCGATACTATTGCAATATTTGCGCACAATTACAAAAGTCTGTCGCGAAAACTCGATACTTCTTCGTACTAAGTGATGTTTAAGGAAATGAACTGTGTGTGTACCACTAACGATAAGAAAATAGGACACGATCGCTCCAAGTTAGACATCGAGATTCTCAGAACCATCGTTTCGCCGGCCTTTTCTAATCCACTCTGCTTTCGGTTTTATGAAACTCTAATATTTACTCCAATACTACGTTAATATTACGTTCGTAACGCATCGATCTCGAGAAGAATCGAAAAAAGTAGAAATTTGTTATAACATATAAGCAATTTGAAAGGGACAGGCGGACATGCGGAATCGTTTAATATCATTTTCATATGGTATACCTAACCCAAACTTGCTTAAAGTTCAATAGAACCAGCTACGCGAATATTTTCCTCTGTGCGGGTTTATTTTCAGTATCTGCCGCTTTCTATGTTTTATTTTAAACCGCTTTCAAGGTCTTAAACAATCGCGTAGAATACATAATCGAAAACTCGTTTTTTAACTCGTATTCGTTTCGTTGCAAACTTACGGACGATTTTAATTTTCAAGCGATTTTCAAGTCAGCTGCGCGCAACTAGAACCGAATGGAATGGAACGGATTCGAACGAAAGACGTGCACAGTTTTTCGGTTATCGTAGATAATGGAAAAGGAGTCGCGTTCTAAGTGAGCGCAACACCAGGAAGACGTAACGCAACTGCGTCTACGCTTATATAAGGTGTTCCAGATTAATTAAGATGCTTCATTAAGTCTAATGAATATAGCATCTGCGTGTTGCCGCAACGAGAAACTCCTCCGTATGATTTTATCATCACGGAACCATATTGCAAAATCAGTGAAATTTACAACATCGATCGACTTGGCTTTTTGTAAATTTCACGATTTTTATTAATCCGCCTTTTCGGTTGCAAGATCGACGTTCGATTCGTCGGAAGATAAACCGTCTAATCCCGTAGGATTATTCGTTAGAAACATTTATTTTTCGTTTATTTTCGATACGGTATATAGAGCGAAGATTAAAGGAACGAGTAAACAGAGAACAGACTGTTCGCATTCTCGTCAACGAACGTGATCTACTTTGAGCGCGTGGTCGGTCTGCCTGTTTAGCTCTAGCAGGAATCGCGCTTAACGAGACTGGCGAGTTTTATTCGAGCCGAGCAGGCTATATCAATGCGCAGCGGGCACCATTCATAGCGTGGTGACATCAATTCGCGTGAATGCAAATCCAGTTTATCATTAACATAATCTGATGTCCGCCGAGAGATTGTCATTCGTTGTCCGACTTACGTAAGGAAGAAAGTAAGGAGAGAAGTGTGCGCGGTGGAGCGATCGAGAAACGAGAATAAATGATAAAAGGGAAGGGCCGTTCCAGACGGCGGGCGAATCGGACGCGTGGAGGAATCGTTTCGAACGAATGGCGGTGGTGAAAATGACGATACGAGTAGAAAGCAAGGAATAAGCGCGCGCGCACGTGCTTACTTATAGTAATTTCTTTACGGTTGCCGGTCGCTAAATTGGGCCGGTTAATTACTACGTGTTAAGAGCGTAACAGTACAAGTAACTTATTACAGATACAAACGTAGACACCGTGTATGTACGATATATATTGACGCGTGTTTTGTGCGCGCGCGATTAATCGCGGAGGTGTGCCTGACTAATTATCTAACTTTACTTTAACCTGACTTGATTGAAATTAGCGTAACGCGATAACGATCTCGATAAAGAAAGGAAAACGTAAGAAAAGTAACGTTTAACGATCGTATTGCCGCAGTGAGATCGACGCGTGAATTCGTCGTCGATGTATGGTCATAACGGAGATTTATTACAAGCAGAATGAAACGTATTGTCGAACGTTCCTGTCAAGGGATACATGGAACCGAACACCTTAACGCTGACTTGATATCGAGGTTGCTTACAAACGGCGAACCAATTATCCGCGTCGCGTTTAAATACGCGCATATAAGGAACGAAGGCGAGGAGAGACGCGCGTATGTCTGTTCATAGGCTGTATCGTAAAATAAGCTTCGTGGGGGCCAGTCTTATGCACCAATAAGGCAGCATTCTGGCCAGGTCAATGCTTACTGGTTTTGCGTTTCAGCTCGTTCAGTCTTCCAACGATCTCGAGCGAAATGCTCCTATAGTTGATTACGCTGCTTAAGTACATCGGTAGAAGGACTTCACCGAGCATAGGCTTCCTTCTTTGAAGGATAAAGCCAGCTGTTTCTCGATACGTCCTGATTCACGGTTCTCCTTCTCGATTTCAGTCATTCCCCGCTACCATTTTATTCCTTACCTTTTTATCCCTTCTCGTCCCATGCTATCTTCTTCCTCTAACATATTTTTCGCGACTGTAGTCAAGAAAGCGATAAGCAGTCGCGTTTCAGTTGCGCGAATCACCAGCGAAATATTATTTGGCGATCAACGCGATTTAAGAAAAGATACGCATGAATGTAAAATTAACTCATCGCGAGATTCCATACACTTACATACGTACTTGCGTACATACGTACGAATACGATATTTTGGGCATTTTTAAAATCCGGCTACGGATATCTCTACAGCATTCGACATTCTTGTACATTTATCATTTCGGGTCTCGACTATCCGACATGCGTCGATTTAAACGGTATAGCCCGGTCCCGATTAAACCGGTTAATCGAGGTTTTACGAGCCGAACAGCGGTGGAAACTTGCAACGTTTAAACGTGATTAATAATTGATTTTGGCCGTGCATAGAAGAACATGTGTACTATCGATCAGATATATATCCGATTGTATCTCGTTTATTTTTGAAAAGGTTGTATAATACCGTCCAAAGTGGAGTAAAATGCATTTACATTGCAGATAAACATTCGACTTCTGATAAAAGAAAAAAATATCGAATATTACGTTTCGCCGTTAGATAACAGATGCTTTAAAAACGATTAGACTCATACATACGTACATATATAAATTGCGAAGAGAGAAAATTGCCAGTTTGCCGATGGACTTTCTTCTTCTTTATATTATACACGTATATATATATATATATATATATATATATATATATATATATATATATATGTATGTATATATAGAAAGGAACGCAAGCGCGAAAGGTGTAACGCGTCCTAGTTTCTAAAGCAACTTCACCTGGGTTCGCGATCGCGTAGCGCCATTCGTTTTCATTGATCAAGGTCGCGTCGGGTTTCTATTCTTCCTCCTGCCAGGAATTCAATTCTCCAGTAGAGACGAAGAAATGTGGGGAAAAAATGCGAAGCGAAACTTTTTCAAACGTACGATTTGTAAGAATGCGATCGATTTCTGAGACTACGTATTCATTTCAGAGAAAATCGCAAACGGTTTAACTTTCAGACGTTTCAACGAGGCTTTCGAGCAGTCACTCTCGACTCTCTGTGTTCGCTTGAGAGTGATACTCTCGAGAGCTAGCTCGCGATAGTTTTACTCTCAAACGGACACTCGGCTTTAGAAAAAGTCAAGAGAACTTTTCCCCGCTGTATTTTTTGTACGGAATATAACCGTCTACTGGATTTTATTCGTTTGAAAACAAAAATATAATTATCATGGTACGTGTACGTATATTTTCATACGTATATTATTATTATAATATATTAGAATCAACGAACCTGACAAGGATATGGTCGATCAGTAATGTCTTTTCTTTTAGATACGGAGTCTTCAACGAAGGAGCAATATCAGTATGAAAAGAAAAATTCGGACGCGACGATGCACGTAAACGGGCATACGACACAGGACGCGAAGCAAGAAATGAGTAAGTCTTTTTATCGCATACGTATTCGCAAACAAATACGTTGTGCGTTCTTCGGATCGTAAATTACACATTCTAACTATATAACATAAACACGTTTAAGGGAACTCGATTTTCTTCTTTTGAAAAATCTATTTTACGATAAAATCCGTATTGTAAAAATGGACCGGTTATTCTACCGCGTTTTTCGAGTCAATTTCTACGATTCTATTTGTACTTATCTGTGATTAGCAAAACTTGCTTGCGTCATCTGCAAAGAAAACGTACTATCGCGTTGACATACATAGACCATGCGTGTATATAACACGAAATCTTTCCGTGATAATTGGTAAATTCGAATAAATATAATTGTAGATTAAAAAGCTGTTGAAGGATAGTATCGATACTGCGTGAATTTAATTAGAACCGAGGGATCCAGGAGCGGAAACATTGACAAATTTCCAGAGTTAGGAAAGAATAATTTTCGTAAGATGATCAAAGATGAAGATGAAAGGAATTTATTTGAGAGTGACGAAACGAATATCAATATCTGTAACACATGTATGTAACCATGGATTGGAAAAGACGATTGGAGCGGCGCGTTGCCGTAGAAATAGTTGGCTGTGGAGTCGAATGTGAGCCGAATGTGCGTCGTAAATGCGAAAAATAGATATTGTATGGTGACCGGTGTCACTTGTTATATAAGGCATTGAAGGTAGCGCGATGACGTTATGCGTCAAAGGTGCGCCATGCTCATCCTGTTCTTTCGTTAATATCGATCCCACATTTCGCTTCTCTAGTCGACGATGTATCGCGTAACGTTGTAACGGTCCTTGGCTGGAATTTCGCGAAATTTCAACGTTCACCAAGCGTCGCTATGAAGCGTCATCGAAGCCCCGTTGTCGTTACCAAGTGTGCCAATCTCGAATTTAAACTCCTTTTGGTCGAATTTTCGATTCGAATAATGTAGCTGAGCTTTTAATGAGATAATAACGAATATTATAGAACCGATCATTTCTGATAATCATACAGTTTCCTGTATTATTATTAATTATGTTAGGATACAACACTGTAGTAAGATACGTGATAAATAAGCAGAGTGATAATAATACGATGGTATTGTGTTATTAATAGCGTAAAACACTAAATGCGTTAGATTAGAACGAAAATTGGTGTAATCTGATACCGATATAATTAGAAATTGTCGATATCCGGAGACAATTATGTAGACAAGATAAGTAGTATATATATAGCTCTATATTTGCGTAACCTTCTTTTTGGCTATTAATATACATACATATATCGAAATTAGCTAGCACGGCCACTGAATATTCTACACCTACGTAACGAAACGTTAGTCTAGACTAAAAATATCATCGGCAACCAACAACAATTCGCTACTTTGCCGTTATGTTGCCAACGTAACGACAAAATGTATCGATAAAAACTGAACTTTGTTTTTACACTGACTTTATTATTATATCCTCATTTATATATTATATACTTATATATACATTATATTATATTATAATTAGCGTATCAGTTTGAAAATCAATTTCAACTACGTTACAACAACACCGATAATAGACAAGTTGTATAACTAGATATTTGCGTTCAAAGGGCCCTATTAGTTGTGTTTGATACTCGTGGATCGATAAATGGCGTAATGGAAGCAACGCACATTCTTTAAAAAAAAAAAAACGGGCAATGCAGTTAGTGCTTTAATTACAAAATTTAAACTCATATTTCGCTATTGAATACACAGTTCATCGATTTCCTATTAAATTAACGAATGAAATTCTTTAATGTCTCGAAAAAGTCGGAGAATTGTACAATTTTTTGCACATTATTCAAGTAGAAGTTGATAAGGAACGTACAACAAATATCGGCTACCAGATGTTTACGATAAGCATCGACTTCCGGAAAAATTATAATCCTCTTTTATAACCAGGAAATTTTCGCCGAATTAATCGTTTCCCGTAAATAGTTTATTACACTCTTAGCCGCTTAAAATAAAACTTGCCTGTCGGATGGAAAGTTTTGGTAATCGTTTTACGATTTCGATAGAGTTTGACTTGTTTCGCAGACTGCGCGATCCGGTGGAATCGTGCCGGAGGATGACATAACCGAAGTAATTTTTAATGGAACGACTCCGTCGATATAGGACAAGATGATTTCAAAGAATGGCCAGGGTGTGTCCGATAACCAGGATGCGACTCGTTCGTTACAGACGACCCCAAATGATAAATCGAACGCGTCTAATCTCATCTACGGAAATGAGTAGAGTCGTTTGGTTTGCATTTATGGGATAGGTTTCTCGCGATCAAGCGAGCAAACTTCGTAACGAATATTTTTCGAGACGTTTATAAATATCGATATCTATCTATATTAATTGACAAATAAAATATCGAATATCCGTGCGAGTTCTCTGCTTGTCGCTGTTTTCAATGCAAAATGTTTGAAAGATGTTACACTTGGAAAAGGGCGTATGATTGAAAGAAAAGCTTGGTTAAGTTAGAATCTTAAGTTAGTTATAGACGTTATTGGCACAATTAGTGTTAGTGGCATTAACGCTGATTAAGTTAAGAAAGAATACAAAAATTGAACAAACTCTGGCTAAGTAAAATTTTCGTACGTGAATCGTCGAGCGTCGTAAGTCGGTTACGTTTTAAGTTTTCGTGCAGAATTGCCATTTGGCAAAAGCGTTACTTCAGGGTGCCTTATGCGAATAATTCATTTGCGCTTCGTCATCTCTAATCTTAGACCGATTCAATTTTAAGCCATTGCCGTTGTACGATATTGTACTATCTTTCAATCGATAACGGAGATTGAAACTTGCTATTTAATAAAAATCCATCTGATCATTGATTAATTATAATATAATTAAGAAAGATGCCCCCGTTCAGCGTTGTAAAAGATACGTTTTTAACCGGGTTTCGTCAAATTTACTAACTCGTACGTTTCGTCAAATCCTAGGAGGGAAACGTTCTTTCGTCGCTCCTCCAACTACGTACGATTTCAATTCTACGTACCCACTTTTCACCCTCTACACTGACGCCGCTAGAATCCAAAGAAAGGGTAGGAAGGAAGCAAAAAGAGAAAAAGAAAAAGAAAAAACACGTAAAATACGGGTGGCCGGTGTGTGTGTGTGTGTGTGTGTGTTTGTGTGTAGTTGTCAGTGGTATCGTGACCCCGGTGAATGGCTCGCGTAACGTAGCCGAGTCATCTGGATCATCTGGAGTATCTAGAACGTATTGATCGCGGCTAAGCAGCTGTACTCTCGGGCTGACAGTAACGTTAGGGCGACCGTACGGAAAACACACGTGTACGCGTTCTCGCGACGGAAACGTCGTTGTCGTCGGTGCTATCGTCATTCTGCTAGCTACGGGGAAACTCGAGGGAAAGTGCAAAGCCCCTTGTCTCGGATCGATCCAAGCGATTTCCAAGTACTGTTGCGGTCAATAAAAATGGAAAAAAGCGGAACGGAACAGGTCGTGTCGCTGATTCGTTGAAACGCGATTTTTCCTTCCTATGCTTCTCGGGTAAACAGATGGTTTAATATTCGAAAGGTTGGTTCGTGGTTCCACGCGTTGTCGTGTTTTGTACGGTGTTACCGAGAAAGATTCAACGAAGATGCGGTTCAGTGACAGTGAATCTTTGGAATTTTTATGTTTCGGTGTTTTCAAGGTTCCGCCCCTTTTTCCTAACAGTTTTTTAACAAAAATGTAGTTTATATTTACAATTATAATGCGAACGCATGTAGGTACATCGCGATTTTAGAACGACGATCCGTTGAATTTTCAGTATCCGTTTTCGTCTCGGTGCTTGTGCAAATTTTGCGAACGTTTTAATAAGAATCTGTTTCGCAGACAGGCAAATGATTTTATTTGCGCCGAAAATACAGATCACAAAAGACATATTTATATCGGTATAATTATTGTATAAAACGAAGAAAACGATTTAGAAAGTAGAATAAAAATAATTGAAACGATGATGATCATTCCAAACGAATGCTGTTATCTCGTGTAATAAAGATGTCGAGCAAAACTTTCCCAGATCCGAATAACAGTGGTACGTAACACACGTATTTGTACAATACATGTATATTTCCGTGGAATCGTGGAATGACAACTATAAATGTAAATAACTGTTTCAAAGTTTGATATAACGTGGAATAGTCGATCGAAATGTTTGGCCTTAAAAGCAAACGTAATTTATTCGACGCTTATCTTTTCAAAATGGAAGGGGAAATACCAAACGCTTCTTCGTCTATCCGTGGAAGATATAGTTTTATATAACGCTGATATTATATTCTTGGGTCTGATGATAGAACAGCAAGTAAGTAGATGTCTGTCGTATTAAGAAATACTAATCTTTCACGAGAAGCAAAACACATGTTGCCCGATCGTAAAATTATTTTTCTCATTAGCCGATGGATTTATTTATATTTTCAATATAAAAGAGAACATTTTTCCAATGAATTTGGGCGTTCGACAATTAAGAAGTCGTAATATCCGCAACTCCGGAATAATTTGTCTCTTTTGGAAATACCGATTTATGCGATATTAAATTTACGTCGCTATGTTTTCAAACGACTACGCCGCAAATTTGTGAACGTCTATCACGCTATCTCTACAATTTCATACTGCGGATAATAAATATATTATTACTCTCGTGTCTTCTTTTTACTTATTTCCTTTATTGGTTACAGTTTGTATTCGTTTGTACTCATCTACTCACTCACAAAGGTAAGCGCTAATTGATCTCTTGTTTTTCGCTGTTCGTTCCATTTTCAACAAACAGAGATTTAATTCGAAACAATACGACATTTATTTTTCTGCTTCTGCCCATGTGCTGTTGCTATGGAGGATCTTTTTCTGAAAGAATATGTGCTTAGTCATAAATTGCGAATAATGTTTTAACGATACCGACTTTCGTGACGTTTTGCAACTCGAATTGATTATGTATACAGAGTTTCCTGGGTCCTTTCCGCCAAACGGTACTAATATATTCTAAGAATAAACATAGGAAGAGAGTGTTGTATGAAAATGTCATGAAAAGTTGTAAGAAGAATGCGAAAAATAACGACGGTTTGAACAGTTACCGCGTTCTTTTCACCCAAGAAGAATCAACGCAACGAACGTGTAACTTGGCTGTTGATGGAAATTCGAAAAAAAATGTCGAGTGTGACCGAGTTTCGCGTTACATCGATGCGAAACTTGTATCAGCACGTTACACGTATAACGACATTCCGATAGCACATGTTTCGTTCATTTCGTTTTGTACAGTACTAGATTTACGTGGAGAGAAATTATTTTTTTTATATCGGTCTCTCTGATCTAGCCGGTTGGTGCCAGTCCATTGTAATTAATACTTTAATACTTTATTAAGGTAAATGGAACGGTTTGCTGTTACTATTTAGCGTTACAATTGTGGGAAATGGGTCATTAAATAATTCTACGTTACAGAATGATTTGCATATAATCGGAGTAAACGTGTATGTTATAAACCTTGTGAAAAGTTTCTTTCGCTTCTTTCTCGTATTCTTTACGGGAATACAATGTTATAGCGATCGTAGGTTTTTAGTATGTATATTATTGGAAGCATTTCCTTCGAAGCTTCAAGCCACTCTCTAATTTTGATCACATACCATTTTTTTATATAAGCATGATGTCTAAAAAACATATTTCAGTAATTGTGCACGAAAGGGGGCCTCGACTCCAATTTTGTTCGATTGTGCGGATATGTTATCGCGTGGCGCGATCGTGGTTGAAAAGTTACGACGAAAAGAAAAATGATACTCGCACTTGATTGCATTTACACCGATATAACTGGTTAAAAGTGAAATTGCACGCGCATTTGCATAGGATTGCGATCTTAACAGTGGTAAGATATAGTTAAGTTACGTGAGTTTAGATTACATCGTGTGGCCGGGGTGCCGAACCCCTAGATTCTTCGAAACATCTAACCTAATCTAAGCTAACTTTTAAACGACGATCGTGACACGGCTCGTACAAACTATGTGTTACTCGAGACCTTCTCCTCTACAACGTATCTCAAGGTCAAGGTCAACGTCATTGCACTCGCGAACCCCTTTTACGCGCAATCGTCGATATTTCTACTTAACGAAAATATCTCGGTAGTTCTCCGTTTGATTGATAAAAGTTTCGTAGCCCAATTTGTACAAGCACAAAAGTTGAAAAAAACGCGGGCAAAACCCGTTCGACCGTTCTTAGCGATGCACCCGTATAATTCTAATACGATATATTCGAAGAAATTTTGAATCTTTCGATTAGGAAACAAACGATGGATCGAACGAGACACATCGACCCATAGAACGTAATAAACGCTTGGAGAAAAGTGATTATCCGGCTGAGGAAGGAAAATGAATTTACATCGAAGCAAATTTACTCGCGTTTCGTAGAAGAAAAGTCACACTCGGCCAAAGAGATATGCTGCGAAACGGAGCACGTTGGCTCTGTTTGCGTTCGTTAATCAATTCGATCGAATAACGTGTTAATACGTCGGAGTTATCGTAAAGGGTTAATCGCAATGTCCACGCCGGACGCGATGGACACCATCGACGAAGCGGAGCAGGCGTGGCGTGAGTATCGCTAGAATTCCAGACATATTTCTCCCTTTACCCTTTTTTCAATCCTCTATTACTCGCGCGGAAATAGTCGTGTCACGTTAAATCCATAATTAACGCCGATGATGGTCAATTCCAGGAAATGTATGTTTGTAGCGAATACATAGGTACCTTGCAACTTGTGCGTGCCTGCACTGCCGGATTAGATTACAAGTTTTACAGCCAAGTGAACGCTATAATACGCGAACAAACCGTAACTCGACGATCACGAACTAGAGAAATCTGACAAATCTGAGAGATCTGATAAACGTGTAGCTGTGAAATAGCCTTTGAATGTTTACAAGACGAAAGAATTCCCACGTTTCATTGCCATATTTTTATTCCGTTGAACGCGAATTCCCTTTTACAGACGAGATGCTGGAGTGCGAGACCGGATCGCTGTTAGGCCGAGTCGCGGACCTCGAGAGGCAATCCTTGGCGCAGAGGGACGAGATAGTTTGTCTTCGAGCTACTCTGGCGGATGCGCTGAGGCGAATTGCCCAGCTGGAAGGACGCGAGAAAAGAGAGGATGAGAGAAACGAGAGGAGAAACGAAAGAATAGTGTCCTCGCCCTTAAGGAACGGTCATGTATCGCTTAGAAGTGAGTACGCGTTATACGTTACAGCCGCAATCCTTGCGCGAATTAATTCGGTATTTGCACATTCTTCGCTCATTATCTAGATGTATTCGCGAAGAAAAGATTTTAGATGCGTATTTTTTCATTTTCAAGAATCATTAGGAATAAAACAGTCTATGTATATGTATATTCTATATATTCTATATGTATATTAGCGAGTAGCGGAAGAACCGAGGAAGAGCCGATGAAGAAAAGATTCACGTGGATATGGAGAAAATCGGTGGTTCGTTAGAAATGGATGTTCGCGAGTTTCGGCTACGGCTTCGATTAACCTGCGAAAATGGGCCGCGGATTAGAAAACGGAAGAATATAAATTTTCGAGACACGAAAGCCCGTATCGCGGCTAGGAATTCCAAAGTTTCGAAGCTAATTGTTACGGAAGCCGTAGAGGCACGTCGCAAATCGCAGATAGGGGGAAGCCTCGCGAGTTTCGGCCCATTTAAAACAAAGTTCATCGGGTGTAGCTGTTAGCACGCGACCGGTTAGGGTCGTGTTTCGTTACCTTCGCGTTTCATCGAGCAATCGGTGCGCTTCCAGGTGAATTCCGGGCTGCTACTGGTTCTAAACGAATCTAAACGAAACGTGAACCGTAAAAGAGAAACGAACCGCGTATTCCCTGTGCTTTGCGCTTCTTCATCTGCTTCTGTAAAAAGCGATGCATGATGTTATTACGTTGTTGATATTTCGTGTGTCTCAGGTAATCAAAATTCAACACCCCAGAAAGACATACGTTTACGACAAACTGGCAGCTCTTGTCTGAGGAATTCGTCTTCGTCAGGATCTTCCCAGGATATCCGAGACTCGATCTCCAGTCCACGGAGACCGGTCAGTTACACGCACTCGTCGCAACTTCCACAACGGTATTTATATCATTTGAAACTTTTCCAACCGAGTCTTCCGAATATACGATATCTCTTTTTCTTTAATGCACGTGTATTTACTACTATGTGCCACGATATGTACAGGGTGTAAAGAAAGAAAGTAAGTAAGTAAGTAAATAAGTAAGTAAGTAAGTGAAAAGATTTTGAAATTCAAGATTAAATGTTTTTATTGCAACCTACTCGTCGTACATATTGTAATCTATTGATCATCAGGAACGAAAGTCTGGAGAAAATAATGGGTCGAAAATGATCGCTTCTAACGGGGAAAAATGTTAAGGTTTTAATAATTTTTAATTTAGACGTTTATACCTACATCTACCTTTAGTAAAAGAAGTAACGTGCCGCCGATGAAACAGCAAGAATATATCAATTACAGATATATCAGAACACGGAAATAATGGAAGAATTTTACGCGCGACAATATCATTTTCAGCGACTAATTTAACAATTTGATGATCACGACAATCAATATTGCGACATTTAAATGCGTTTCAAAGGGGAAATCTTGTTTACAAATCTCCACCGATCCCAAGATTTAGAATCGCGCTACGATCCTCATTACGCGCTACTTTCTTTACTCTCTGTGCAAAGTATCTTATATACAAATATCGTTTGGCAATAATTCCAGTTATGGGCTGGAATAGACGGAGCAAATTAAACTGAATTTTCAGAAGGTCAGTTCATTACCAATCAACGGGTTCGTTACACTCGGACAGTCCCAGTAGTAGTAGCGTTTCCCCGGTGCCATCGCCGAGTCCTAGAGCCACGCCACTGCCAGTAGCCAGGTACACGTTTTTCAACGAAATTCATTCATTTTCTATTCCGTTCGTAGTTTTCTTACTTAAATAAGAATGCCAGCAATTTCGTTATCTTTGATGTAGAAAGCGATTAGTAGACAGTATAGCAGATAATGACGACCATTCGAAGGAACAAATCGAGACGAACGTGATCGCCTTGCTTATCAACTCGTTACCCCTGTATGCAAAACTTACCGCTCCCATTAGATCAAGGATTTAAGTAGATATTCTTCTCCATGTGCATGCCTTCGAATACAATTACAATTGCTCGAATTACGATTTAGCGGTATAAATTGGAAAGAAGTTTCTATTCTTTGGATAAATATCCTTCGAGAGATCATTCTCTTTGGTACTTGTTCGTAGTGAAATGCAAGTCATATATTTATCGATGTTATTGCTATAAATTATTACTCTGTCGTCGTTTTGTTAATTTTATAGAGCATGAAAGTTCTGAAAAGACGTAGTAGTGTGGTCTTCTGCTTTCGAATTTATTACAGATGTTAGAGACGAAACGTTAGATATAGAGAAATCGAATGCTTTCAAACGATATCCGGCCGAATCGTATACGTACCTTTCAGGTTTCGGATCGTATCTAGAGAAAACGCGTTATAGTAGACACAAGATGTAGAATTGTGCAGAAAAATCTTAGGCCACGTACCAAACGGTGGATTCGCAGGTGGATTTCTTTTTACGTTGGATAGGACGTGAACGTTAGAAACAGCGTAACCTGATTAAAAAACATGAACAAACGTCGTACACGTACGCACACGAATAGAAACGTCCGCGTTGAATCGGGCGAGAATAAAGAAAAAGAGAAGAGAAAAACTGCGTATTGGGGTTAATCGGTAAAAGGGCGATGAATCGAGTTGTCGCGTGCGCTTGTCAAATCGTTTGATATTTAAACGTCGATATCGGAGAACCAGAGGGAAGAATTTCATTGAACTTGAGATAAATCGAATCCTGGCTACAGAGTGACAGTTTCGTCATACAGGTAACGAGAATTTTTCGTCACAGAGTAATCCTGTTATTCGATAGATCGCCGACAGCGAGATCGAACGGGCCACCGCAAAGCAGTTTAAGAAGGGCGAAACGGTGGTCGTCGACAGGGGACTTTACGCATTCCCCGCAAAATCAGGGAAGCAATTCGCAACTTGTGAGTAACAGGTAAGCAGGGGATCGATATTATTAACGAGCGAGTGCACATTTGCCTGCTTTCGTGATTTCCCTCTTTTTCACACACCGATTCTGGTCGAACCCTCTCTCGGTGCACATTTTCGCTTCTATGAACGTTTTACGTTACGCGACGGTCGAACGTGCTTTTTCTTCTTGAATGAATGAAAGTAAACCGAGCGCGCGCCTACACAAGTACAAGTACGCCTCTGAAACACCTCGTTCGGTTTGTCGAGCCATTAAAGTGCAATTTCCTCTCGAAAAAATTCCAACAGTCGTCACGGTGAACGATCATCTATGACCATCGTTAAAGTCTTAAAGAAACCATTCGTTGTTTGTTTTAACGTTAAAACGATGCTACAAGCAGCTCGTACTAATTCGTTTCTGGATGTCGAGTCGTGGGTTCGTACGAGATTCGCGAGAGTTGCGTTACCATTTGCGAACAACATCTCTTCTTTTTGCTTGTAAAATACGTATTTACATATTTCTACCCTTGGAACTTTACAAGTCGAATCTGAAAAGTAAATATCACCCGTCGATCGACAAAGCGGCGAACAGGGCAACGGACTATCGATTGTGTCTCGCGATGTGAATTCACTTCGCAGCTCATTAATCGTCAAAAGCGTGTAACTGTCTCCCGGTTGCTTTTCATTCGCTCGAGCTTCCCTTTGGTGGCAACTGAATCGAGAGAGCGCTGCCGGAAGTGTATAATTCTCCTCATCGCGGGGGAGAGCGCGCAAATCGTCCATGAAAAAGAAAAGAAAGGCACGGTACGTTCCGTCGCGAAATTCCTGTTTCTTTCTCTCTGTTCTTTCTTTTTTCTTTGTATTACTGTTATTCTCTTTGTTTTGCACCGCATGGTTTTCGTTTGCATTTTCGTTCATTATAGATTCTCAGCCTCCACCAAGTCTCTGTTCAACCTCTTCAAGCCACCGGCGCTGAACAACGTGAAACACGGGTAAATAAAGATATTTTTTCGCACCTTCCGATTTTCGTAGTGCAACCTTTGGAAGCTTCGCCTTTTCGTGGCCATAAAGTCATTTTTTAGACGCAAATCGATAAATTAATAATCAAAAGCTCGTTGAATAACAAATAACAACTTTAGCTTATTTATACGATAAAAAGGAATACTCTCTCTCTCTCTCTCTTTCTCATTTCATGACTATAAAACAATTTTAATTGAATGCAAATAAATATAAGATATTTGCTCCGATACCGGATAAAATCTGTCTATACGAATCACAAAGAGTATCGATATCCTATAAGACGTCTCTCCTACATCACGCGAGCAACTTGAAGCAACTCGATACGACTTTGCGCGGATAAATGCAATTTGACATGTAGTAAAAGCACGATTCGATATGTATATATATATATATATAGGATGTTTCCGAAATCATAATATTGTACGACCGGAAAGGGAGCGATTCCAGTGACGTTAATGAAGAGGCCGTAATCGTAACGTTCGTCTCTATGGCCTACGTTTATAGCCGCGCATTTATGACGTTCGCGAGAAAGGCAAAGCGTCGGCGTATATGTGTTTGCGTATGACGCGTAATTTGACCAGACTGGTAACGGTATAGGAAATATTGGGGGGAGTGAGTATTGGATGCGGGTTGTTGGTATTGGATCGTGTATATGTTGAATACGGAGTAGAGAATTTAAGGTCTGGAAACTGAAATAACGAGTGTGAAATTTGAAACGTGGAAATCGACAGATTATCGTCAGTTCACGCTTCTTTAATTCGTCGAGCGAGGATCTGTCTGCCACGTCAAACGCGGCGTCTTTGCCAAGTTGTAAACGATTAAAGTAAATGTGCCATTAAAACTATCTGCATTATTTAACTCCATGCTTGCTGATATCGTTCATAATCGTAAATAGAACTTTGACTAGCCAGACTGGATGAACTAAGAAGATCGCTCGACGAACTTTTATTCTATATTTTCGACTTACTTGTACACCGGGCATCGCTTGCTTTTCGATTTTACCACGATTTTGGAAACATCCTGTATCTTTTACGGTTTAAATACTCGAGCGAGACATATGCGTTTCACTAGTCACGAAAGGGTTAAGCGGATGAACACGCCATGTGCGCGTTGCACGTTGCACGTTGCACGTTGCACGTTGCATGTTGCACGTTGCACGTTGCACGTTACACGTTGCATGGTGCACATTGTACGTTGTGCACATGTACAGCCGGTTTTAAGCCATACCTTTTTACACCTCTTTCAGGTGAGTGGTGAAAGGCATGGATAATTTTTCGTTCGCGCATTACTTCTCGCGATATTTTACGATTAATTTCTTCCAGTAGTACTAATCGATGACTCGATGCCGAATAAAGCGAGAAACACGTCGTCATTAACGCGTTACGTATCCGTACGATGTAAATATTTCCTTGTATCTCGGAAAACGACGAAAATAATTATTAAGACGATGAAAATCACCGGCCCATCCCGTATGGTTGCAACAGCTGTACCAGTTAATATTGTATTTGTAACGGAATTGAATTTCAGTGAACTTACCGAATTTTGTAAACTTGGCGATATCGTACTACGATAACGTGTGGCATGCCGTTAATTACCATAATAAAAGTTACTTTCGACGTTCGACCTCGCACGCGGATAACACGAGGTTGCACGAGATTGCCGCTGGCGATGATGAGCGCACACGTTCGCAGCGTAGAATGAAGAAAAGGTCCGTGCATGCGTTACGTTTTTACGCCAGAACCACCAAGAACCTTTTTAATTTTTTGTTTTAATTTTAAATGGGAAACGCTTATTTGGAATGTAGTAACTCGAGCATGACTTTCTTTTCGCTCGTGAAAGGAATATCTTGTTTGGAACGCGGTTCGCCTTCTTACTTCTCCTCGATCAGCCCTCCGTAACCCACTGTACATTCGAGGAACGTTTCAGAGACGCATTTCTCGGTCTCTGGATTTGTGATCGTGGTAAAAATTCCAAGACTCGGCCCAATAGCAAGACGCGTCTATTCGAACGGGTGAGTTATCGAATACCAGATGGTTCGTGTTTTCCTCGCGGCGATGTTACTCTATATATCTATATCTATCTATTTATATATATGTAGATATCTGACAAAAAAGAAGAAGAAAAAAAAATAGAAAAAAGAAACAGTACGACGATTAATAGTGAAAAATGTGCGTAATTGTTTAAACGTTTGAAAAAATTGATCGAGGCACCGCTGTATCCACGCTACGTTATATTTTCTCAGCATACGGTTAAAGCGTCGCCGGGTTAAAGACCGACTCGAAAAACGCAATCGTAAATTCCGTTGAACGATTCGAGACGAACAAAGACCGCGGCGTATGTCGATATGCAAACGGCATGGAATCACGCGAATCCACGCGTTAAAGGCTATCCGCGATACACGTAAAGAGGACTGCGAGACGTTGCTGCCCCGTATAGATTCGGACACGATAATCAAAGGAATACTTTGGCTGAAAGCACGACTACGAGGCAACAGGTACGAACGAAAGTCACGTGGATAACGGGCCGTTTAGCTCATAGCAAGCACCGCCATTGCATTCCCGAAGAAAGTGAATCGCGATTCTTGTCGTTATACAACCGTGAATTCCCCGTTTCCGGGTACACGCCGATGCGTTTTCAGCGTACCTTAGACGCTTGGGAAAAGATTTGTCAGGTAACGAAAGTTCCTTTTCACGCTTTGCCGATTCATTTACCGGCTATCCGTTTAGCCGTTCTGGCTCGGTATTTGAACGCGCTTCTGTACATTGACTATCCGGTCAGAAGGTTTACTTGCATGCAAAAATTCTACTCCATACGGTCGAGCTTGCGTAATTTTTGTTAGCATGCTATGTAACAGTTAACAATTTCATTGACACAGAAATTGTATCAACCATGCAAGTAGATATAGATTCCGTTCGCTTAAAGGGAGGAAGGTACGTCCGTTTCTCCTACTGTGTTTTCAAACTAGGGGTTATTCGACGCCAAGTAGCCAAGTAGAACAATATCGCGTAGCATGCTCTGCGAGCCACACTGTGCAGCGTATTCTTCTTACTCGTATCGATGGAATAATCTGCGTCGTATATCTCGATTCGACGAGATATCTGACGCGGCAGCAATATTCGCGGCAAATATTCGGTTCACTCTGATTGGCATTCACCGGAATGGTTCACGGTCGCCGTTAACGCAAAAACGTGGTTTCAATCGAGAAAAGAACGAACGACCTCCACCGCTCGCCTCGCCAAATCACCAGTTTCGGACTTTTCGAACGAGTCGTAAATCGCGTCTCGAATGGTAGACAGCCGTTGATCGTAATCCAGTCGCGAAGGAGAACAGACGACCGAGCAAAAAGGAAGGCCAAAGTGACGTAACGTGGTAACGCGCAGAACTATGCCCGCTTGAGTAATAAAAGCAGTCTCGCGCACCACGCGTGAGTCACTCTTCCCTGATTTCTCGAACACGTCGCCACGGAAAATTGCGCGTTTTCGTGATTTCGATCGGTATACCGTTCGAGCTGGATAGGTGTAACACTATCCGTGAAACTAAAACGAATCGATAAGACACGGTGATTCTTCTTTCGTTGTTTTACAGATGTTGTTTAGATCGACTATATCGAGGCCTGTTCGTTACTTTGATAAAAACTGAAATAAAAGTAAATAAAGCGATTGTCGCGGTACGGCTATCGACGCGAAAGTTGATAAATGACGGATAAAAGTGGAAAGTAGTACTGCCACGCGGTAACGCGTTGACCGAGGAAACGTGAAATGCGAACGTTTCTCGTTTTTGCAAGAAAGACCGATCGTTCCGAGTTGATCGTGGAAAGTATCGTGGAAAGTAATAATGGAAATTTGAACGTACGCGATAGCGAACGAAAGAAAGTTATTTCGAGATATTACCAGTGCGTATTCGTAGTTGTTCGCCTCGAACTAATCGAAACTTACCTACCTTGGTATCTACCGTTTCTTGTCCTTATCCGCGTCCATATAAATTTTCGCTTCGATCGAATCCACTTTCGTACGCGGCTGGTTCGCGAAGACAGGTTGGTTCGCGCGAACAGATTAAAAGGAACGTATCTATAAATTCGCAGTACCAGAGACATGCAGTACAACGAGGAGGAAAGCACCGTCCGCATGTACCTGCGGGGTCGGCCCGTCGTCCTTTACGTCCCGACGCCTTTGATGGAGCTGTACGACCTTCACAAAGTCAGCACACCGCCCCAGAGTAAACTAAAACTCGACTGGGTGTACGGTTACCGAGGCAGAGACTGTCGAAGTAATCTGCATCTACTGCCAACCGGGGAAATCGTGTATTTCGTCGCGGCCGTAGTGGTCTTGTACAACATGGAAGAGCATAGCCAGAGGCACTACTTGGGTCATACGGACGATATCAAGTGGTGGGTTAATTGAATTCATGCGTGGATCCGCTCCGACCGTCTTAATGATCGTGCGGAACTAATGGCGGCGGTGTCGCGTCTTCAAACGGCTTTCTTCTCCATCTCTCTACCGAACCCAAAGCTTGTTAATTAATTGGATTTCCTCTTTGGAAACGAGATAGTCCACTACGCTCGTGCAACGAATAGATCAACGAAAATTAAGAAAATCTTTCTCCACGCGTATGTGTATGTGCGTTATCGCACGAACGTCTCCGATCTCTTTCAATAGTTTCGACGCGTTCTACTCGCGGTCCCTAAAGGTAAACGAGGTAAAAAACAATTTGTAATTTGCTGCCAAAGATTTAGTTCAACATCTGCCGTCAAAAGATTTCTTATTTGAACTAGTAAATCTGTTTCTCTCTCTCTCTCTCTCTCTCTCTCTCTCTCTCTCTCTCCGCCCCTCTCTTTCTCCTTTCGACTTGTCGCGTGGTTTTATATTAATTGAGAAATATTTTAGCATAGCGATCCACCCAAACAAGCTCGTGGTCGCCACTGGTCAAGTGTGCGGAACCGACAGACGAGATGCTATGGTAAGAACGTATTGTATTAGATTTTACCAGGGTTGAACGAAGAGTAATACTTTTAAAAACGACGATTGAAGGAAATACAATCGCGTAATGAACGTTCGGTATGATTCGGTTCAAAATTTACCTCTTACTACCTCCGTTAGGAGGTTGTAAGATCGGAGGTGTATTGCTTCTCGTTCGACCCTCGCGCATACCACGTACGTGCAAGAAATATGTTGCGAATTTTTCTCAGCCTCACATAAGGATATGGAACTCGGTCAGTTTGACCACTCTTTGTGTGATTGGTAACGGCGAGTTCGATGGCTCGATTTGTTGTCTCTCGTTCTCGAAGGCAGACGGTGGAAATTACCTGTGCGCTATCGACGAGACTTCTGATCACAACATTTCGATCTGGGATTGGCAGAAAGGAGAACGAGGTACCAAAGTGACTGAAACGAAGGTACGTTCCAATCGACGTTGGTTTCGCTCTATGCGCGGTTACAGATTCAAGTAACGCTGTACTTTCGTTGCGACTTTTCATTTGATTGAAAAATGTTTGAAATTCCTGTTACGATACTTGACATTTTAGCGCTATTTGTTAGACACCGTGTACGTACGCGCATATATTCGACTGGATTCCGTCCGAACGGATCAAAGGAACAAAAAGAGTTTGGTTGACAAAGATAGCCACTTCGATACTCCACAGCGATTCGAAACCGGAACCGGCCCATTTTATGAATGACGATTGTCAATTGCAGTGCTCGGTGGACACGGTGGTATGCGCCGAATGGCATCCGCTGGAACGGAACCAGATCGTGTCCTGCGGGAAGGGACACGTGTCCTTCTGGTCCCTTGATAACGGTGGCATGCTGTACAAACGGATGGGCATTTTCGAGAGCAGAGAAAAACCAAGATACGTTACCTGTGTGGCTTTTAATCAGAGCGGTGATGTTCTTACTGGCGATAGCAACGGTAACATCATCGTTTGGGGCAGGGGTAAGAGGAATTTCGTGTTACTGTTCGCACCGACTGTTGCTGTATCGCGGCTAGTAAAAGTCGAACGTACGTTAAAAGTCGACGAGTCGTACGTTGAACGTAAAAAATGAATAGTTTTGTCGCGCGTGTTTGATACTTGCCGTCATAATCACAATATTATATGTGTAAAGATTATCTTTGTTATATTACATCCTATATTTGTAATAATAACAATCTTTTAATCGTAACATTTTTTTTTTTTTTTTTTTTTATAGGAACAAACACGATTTCGAAGATAGCGAGGAACATTCACGAAGGATCTATTTTCTCGATTTGCGTTTTGAAAGACGGTTTTATCGTCACCGGAGGCGGCAAAGATGGCAAAATATTGTATTTTGACGAATCGTTAAACCTGACGGGGGAAGAAGCACAAGTAAGCTTAAGAAAATAATACCAATGCTACTGCTGCTGTGCTCTAAGATTAACTGTGACCCTTAGAGATTGAAACGCAATAATTCGCTCAAGCTTATTCTTATCTACGACGTTTATCGTTTCGAGTTAACACTTTGCCCATCGATTTTTTTCTTATATATTATACTTCCTAGCGTTAATGGTAACAAAGATGTAACCGATAAGATACACAAGCCTGCATATTTCTTCAAAATACTCGGAGTACATGCAGTGGCAGTATTATCGCGTTAACGTTAATTGAATATATCCGATTTATCAGATCGAGGATCATTTTGGCGGGATTCGAACGCTCGCAGAAGGCAGAGGTTCACAGTTGCTGATTGGAACAACCAGGAATTGCATTTTAGTCGGCGACGTGGGAATGGGATTTAGTCCGGCGATGTTGGGACACGCCGAAGAAGTTTGGGGACTCGCAGCTCATCCGACTTTACCGCAGTTTGCAACAGCAGGCCACGATAGGTTGTTGCAAATGTGGGATAGTCTCAGTCACACTGTGGTCTGGAGCAAAGATATCGGGGTAAATTATAACTTAGATTAGAATAGCATCGAACGGATGCGGCGACTCTATCTCATCGAGTTATTTTTCCGTTTGCGTTTGATCTTCGGTCTACTATTAATCCAAGTTTCAAAGGGCCCAAGCTCGCTTTAACATCGTAATATTCCAAACCTATGAATTCGTTGTTGCAATGACCGGAATTGGGATATGACGTTGAGAAAATCTTTTCTACGCGAACGTGTAACTCGAACTTTGTTATAAAACGGCGAGTCGCGCGATGATATTTTCGTGCGCTGTTTTTCGTTCCGACTCACCTTGTATATGGATTGCCGAAGTTTTCGAAATAAACGATAATTCGTAAGGACGCGTCGACCGTATCTCGATCATTATACACAAATAAAGATAAACGTTGAATACTTTGTGTGCAGATTGTGAGAAAGAACGAGTGTACCGTAACTATAATTCTACAGCGATTGAACAAAATTTTCATTCATTTAGGAGCAAGCGCAGAGCATCGGGTTCACACCAGACGGTAATGTTATGGTGGTCGGATGCACTTCCGGAAAATGGTTAGCGATCGACAGTGAAACTCGAGAATTATATACTCATCACAGCGATGGGTCTGAACCTATTCAGGTAAAACTCCTTGTGATTGTTTTATTTCCCATCGCGATAAACTTTACTTCGCTAACGACCCTCTAACGATCGTTTGCTTTCCTTTCAGGTCGTTAGATTTTCACCGGATGGAACGCTATTAGCTCTGGGTTCCAGAGACAACTATATTTATGTTTATCAGGTAAACGAAGATGCGGTCAAATATAGTCGAGTTGGACGATGTATGGTAAGATCGTTTTCTTTGTTACAAATTTCCTTACGTCCTTACCCCTAATACAAAAAATTAACGCATCTATAGAACACAGATTTGTTACCATGTACATATAATACGATTCTTATTGGCATTGAAGTTGTTCAGTCGACTGACTTTTCGATATTTTATTTTATTATACGCATTGTAGTGACTGGTGCAATTTCGAACCGTGCAATAATTCCAATTTTTTGTATTCTTCGTATACTGTACATATATACGTGTATAAACAACTGAGAAAACATACTCGTATATTTGATATTGTATCGATGGGTTTAAAATATGCTGTACAAACTTTGCTTTTACGTATTAAAGTTATACCATATCATTTGTATAAAAGGCACTCGACGATACTCATACTTTTAGATGTTCGTTTCTACATAGTAAAGCGAACTACTTTCATTTACGAGCGTGTTGTAATACATATATATATACAGAGACGATTCGTTTCAGACAAATACACGGCTTGTTTGAAAAATTTATACGTAGTTTCTCATTGAATATGAATGGAAGTAAATGTATCGGCTGAATGTAAAACTACACGCATTGTAAATATTTCATTGTTCGTTACTCGTTCTACGATATTGAAGCAGCCGCTAAAGAGAATTAACATTATAATGCACCGTTTCGACCACCATATCGATCGATATATGTATTTAAGCGAAGTACACGTGATTAGGACGTACAAATCGTCGTATATCATAGCGATATCGTAGTCCCGTCGTACATAATATTTAATTTACGAAGAAACAACTGGTAACAATTCGCAACCACACGTTCGATAGAAATTTACTTACGATTAGGGTAACGTCGTAAAATCAAAAATATCATAATACATACGTTCTTTCTTCGTTTCTAGCCAAAGAGGATACGCAGGCGTGGTGTAAGACACGTTTTTAGTTGATCAAAGAACTAAAAAGAGACATTATGTTACAAAAGCATTTATTCTACAATTTCGTGAAAGTAATTTCATCGATTTTTCCGAGAAAGAACGAGGAATACGCAGAGGAAATACAGTTTCGGTTTTAGTAAATTACGAGGATGCGATTCTTTGCGTCCAGTATTTTACGCAATAATTTCTATGGCAGATGTATTTTCCGAATTTTATACGAAAATGTTATAGTTCTACCGATTTATTTATCTAATAAAACGCGATCGTCACGAACAATCATGCAAATGTACTATTTCGTAGACGATATAATGTCTCTAAAAATGATACAATATTGCCACAGCTATTTATAGCCGCATATGAGCAGATATTTCTTTTTAAAAATTGCTTATGTCAAGCACGCACGGTAGTCATTGTCTGCTGCACAAATTATTGGCGCTCCTTTCATAGTAATGGCTGTAAACTCGAACACTGCCAGCTGTTTCGCGAAGCTAAGCTAATTTTATTATAATGTTATATCATTTTTTTATTCGCAGCTTATAGAGAGAGAAATAGAGATAGAAATAGAGAGGGAGAGAGAGAAGCGAGGAATATTTTTTCATTGCTTAGACGGCAAAAATTTGTTTCAGGGACATTCGAGTTTCATAACTCATTTGGACTGGTCAATGGACGGGCAATATCTACGTAGCAACAGCGGAGACTATGAACTGCTATATTGTAAGTAAATTAACTTGCGTCGTACCTACAATTATAATTTCTATATGCATGTGCAACGCTTCTGCATTTTATAAATCGAACATTTGCATATCGAAGGGCTTATCTACGCTTAATAATTAATAATGATTTGTTATATTATTACATTTGATAATCAACGATACGTATAAACGTATAGGGAATCCCGGAGTCTGTCGTCAGATCCCACAACCATCGATGATGAGGGACATGGACTGGGCGAGTCACACCTGTGTAATATCCTTCGAAACGATTGGGATATGGCCGGAAGGAGCCGATGGCACAGACGTAAATAATTGTACCCGTAGCGGTGATTCCAAGTTGCTCGCAACCGGCGACGACTTCGGAAAAGTCAAGTTGTTCTCTTATCCCGCTTGTCAACCGAAGGTAACCTTCAATATAGCGTTATTTAGCTAAGTAAATCGTACGTTTCAAGTTTGTCGTGGATAATTTGAACGGCAGACCGCCTGAGAACGATACATCGAACTACGATATAACAAGTTCTGACTTGTTCAGGCATGCCTATAAAGAAGAGAAAGCAATAAATACTCGATAGCTACAAAGGAGAATAAATTTGCTTGTTTCAGTCGCTGTGTCATGCGTACGGTGGTCATTCGAGTCACGTTACGAACGTATCGTTCCTTCAAGACGATACGCGACTGATTTCCACTGGCGGAAGTGACACGAGCGTTCTTCAATGGATCGTAAATTACTAACTCTGTTAACTACCAATCGAGTCGAGTGGAAAATAGACAAACAGTGAAAGTACGAAGCACCATAGAATAGCATTCGGCGTAACCTGCCGAATTTAGTCCAGGACCACTCGGTCTATTCTCGTTGCTAAATGAAAGAGGAGTGGAAGGAAACAAGCGGCGTCGGTCGCGACCGCGGAAAGGAAAAGTCCTGGTTTCAAGAAAAGGGAACAGAACAAATGCTGCGTACAGTTAAATAATTTTACTCTTTAAGTGTCCTTCACGAATCAATGACTGAAAGTCATGACGCTAATTTCTTATTATTGTTAGTCACGAACGATCTTGATCCGTAATTTTGCGCTGCGAAAACAAGACGACGTGAAAATATTAGTGAAATCTTGTCAGCCAATGTGGCGAACGATATAATAGGCTATACTTGGTCAATTAGTATGTAATAACGTAACAAAGTGTCTTTTTCATATTTCATGTATTTACAACTATTTTTCGAACACCGAAGCGCCGCCGACTTTACAAATTTATGCGAGTGTTGTTCGTCTAGTAATCGCTGACGAAACGCACCGTGATCTTTTCCACGTAAACACAAAAATTGCACAGTTCGTACATAAGTAGATATATACTTTCCTATAATTAGTAGCGATAAAATGAAGTTGAGTGACTTTCAACCGATTTGATAGGAAACGTCGACATTCCAATTGCTCGTGCCCGTAAAAAGGTAGGATTATCGTTATCCTCTAGCCTGTACAGCCACGTAAATTCTATTTCTTCTGAACGTTAGCTATCAACAATGTGTTTATTTTTCGCGAATAGATCGTTATCGATCTTAGTTGCTGTAAGCTTATTTCGTGGCTTTAAGCAATTTTAAATAGCGAGAGCCAAAATAGATCGAGCGAAGAGTATGCAATTTGGGGGGGGGGGGGGGGGGGGAGAAGAGCGAAAGAAATTGCAAGACAATGGGATAACCGAATTAACCAATTGGTTAAATTGTTAAAATTATTGAAATTGTTCTATTTCGTCGGAAAATCGTGGTACACGCGTGGTGTATTTATGTTTGGTCTGCTACTAATTTTTCTTTTCCTTTTCCAGAAATACGATATTTCTGTAACGCAGGCTTCTTTTGTAATGCTTCTGAAAATATGAATAAAAACGTGGACGAAGAACGTCTTGAATTTTATCGAATAACTGGATTATATTTCACCTAATTACTTTCTTGTCACGCACCGTACGTATAAATCTGTCACGGTCATCAACGGCCATACACTTTCTCATTTCATGTTATGTCAAAGCTTTTACCGCATTCCTATATATGTATGTATATACGTTGTTCGAAGTTTGGCCACTGTTGTTGGTTTTAGATCGATAGCTTGATTCGTTCCATATCTATCATTCTCTATCGATGGACCCTAACGAACATCCTAATCGGAAGAAATTGAAAACATCGCGTTCAACATTGTATTCGTCGAATTATTACGTCGTTCGATCTGGTATATGTAATTGATGTAATTCCAGTCGTATTATGAAAGATACTTGAAATCAGACGACCACGTAAAAAGTATCGAGAATGACAAATTTATAATGATGAAACGATACAATATTATAAATAGATATTATATTTGAAAACCAAATGAGCAAAAATGACTACTGTAATTAATAATTATCGTGCTTTTATGTTACCATTCGATAAATAAGAGATAATAATTGATTTGCAGATTAATTAAGTCTGTATTATCTATCACCTATTCCACCATCAAATCTATCAAATCTACGTTGCACTCTGTTCTTAATATTCGACGCTTAAATGAAGTTATTTATATGTGTAACACGTTATAGCTTTCAAATTTCAATAAATAGAATTAAATGATACAGCGTCATTTGAACTATCACGTTGTGCGTCGAGCTTATTGATATTAAACCAATATTAAAGTTAGAGAAATTAAACTGATGTATTCGGGCGAACAATAGACTACAGATAGCCATGTTGAGCGGCACAATTATCGAACAGTGAAACTTCATATAACATAGGAAAATACTTGTGTATGATTATTGAAACGTAAGGTTTGCCCGATTAGTGTCCTTTCGACTCACGTTTGGCCCAGTTCTTTGGTCATATTCTCTAGGATTAAGGCGTAAAAGTTTGCGGACGTCATACGCTGGCAACCGTGTCGCCTCGGTTTCGCAAGTTTCCACGGCTTAAAATTCAGTTTAGACGCAGAACGAGTCTCGAGAACCTGCTCGTGCATTAATTCGTAAAATATTTTCCAGCCAGCCGATGCGAGGCTACGTGACTCATAATCACCTATGATCGGAAGCACGATAATCGATGAATCCCTTTTTAATCGACGAATGGCCTTTTCGGATTGGCGCTTGGATCTTATCCTCGAACAGTTGAACCTAAAGACGATAAAAAGTCGATTTCGAATTACTCTTCCATCTGTAATTCGGCTACGTGTTCATCATCCGTTCCGTAACGTGTAATGTTTCGTACGGAGGAACCGCGTGATAAGAAATGGTCGGTCAACGACGAAGGATCGTAAATTTTGCAGCGAAATTTAATTGGACTTTCTCACGTCCGTTTGTAACTGTTAACACACCGTTTAGACAAACTCTATAATTAAGCGATTGTTCTCGTTCGCTGTTTCGGAAGCTCTGCCGACCGTGCAGAGTGAATGAAAAGTTGCCTTAATCGTAGAGGCACCACCTGACGTTACGTGTCATCCACGGTTGACCGTTCGAAAAGAAATCCTTTATGCTCGATAATTTGCACAAAGTATCAACTCGGAGAAACGCTACTGCAATTTTTCGTTAATCGATTTTTCGTGTGTCTAAGAAGTAACGGTTTTTTAACGCGTACAAATATGTTTTGAACAATTAAACAGGAACATACGATACCTACTTACAATGATACGTTTATCGATCTTTGCCACACTCTGATCTTTATTACATTAGTTTCGTTAGTTTTGTTATTTGTATTTTGTTTGGCTCTGGTAGTTATTATAGTTTGAAATAATTGCGTACCTGTCTTCTAAATTGCGCAAATATCGGGCAATGCTTAAATGAACGATATCGCAAACTCGAACGTGAATATTGTTTTGTCATATCGATAACTACAACATCAAATTGACTTTAAAACGCTTGGGAAAAAAGGAAAAACTATAAAAGATAACGAAAATCGAGTTGTTTATTCCCGCGCCGTTAAATCTGACGCAAGCAACTGTTATAAAAAGGAACCTACTTTCAGTTGAAACGTGTTTAGGTACTAAAGCAATTAGACCATGAAGGAGCAAGACATTTCCCACACGCGATTTTTCTCCGATTATCATTCCAACTAAAAACTTTCCTCGTTAAACAGCGTTAACAGCATCCAGCTCGAATTATGCAAATAAATAAAATTTATTCTTTAGCGATAAATCACATTTTTTCGCTAGGGGAGTCGTAAATAAGCTTAAGAACGTTAAAAGCGTTCGCTTGAAAAAGGAATCGCTTCGAACCGCGATAACTTGAAAACGAATGCGTGAAACGCAAAAGTTTAAACGTTACCTCGTAAGTAAAGGTCGATACTTTTATCGTAGGTAAAAAGCGCAGATGAAGATCTATAGAGAGTAAGATTCCATCGTGGAAGTGATTCGTAGGGCGAGTTTCTCGAAAGAAATATAGAATGAGAATGCTCGTGGGAAAGCGAATATCGAATTGCGCTCTGGTTTCTTTTTAATGGCTTTTGTCAAAAAGTAAGACGCATTTTGCCGGTTGCCGGTTGAATTCAGCGTTATGCTATTTCACGGCATAGACGAGGTATGCTCGTCGGTGGTCAGAACGCGAAATATTTCACGATTTATGACGGCGATACCGTACGTATGTTCGGCTATCGTAGAATTTAACGTGTAATTTTGGCCGAACGGTTCGACTAACGATTAATCGATGTCTTCACTACGGTATTATTTCGAGGCGATAACTATATTGGTCGTAACGAAACATTCGTATTTTCCAGCTATATAAGTTTACAGAAATTGTTTAGGAAGCATTTTGGAATATAATCGTTAACTCGACTTTAAGCAAATGCCAATAAATGCCATACTGCGTGCGTAACACGATGGAAATAGTAGAAACGAATTTCTTTACAAAAATTGCCCCATCTATCGTCGTATCACGATATATCAAATTCGCGAATTCGTTGTACCTGAATTCTTGTTATTCCGTTACCGTGAACGTGGACTTTAAGCACTTGTGCATCGTTTCTTAGAAAAGTTAATATCGGCTTTTCCTCTGAATATCAGAGGAGGCAGGCAAGGAAAAGAACGATAAGCAGAAAATTATTCGATGTTTCCCTGAAATGGAAAACCATGCCCGGTAAACCAGGCCCCGGTAAGGGCCTTATCCTTTCAGAACCTGTAGTAACCGTGAATTTTCGTTAGAGCGATTAGTTGGAGATCCTTCAAAGTATATATAAAAATGTAAAACAATCGAGTGCTAAAAAATTAGAAAAACGACGAGTTTTAAGAGTGGTACGTGGCGCTGCCGCGCCATATCCTGTTCGATTCGTTTTCGTCGAAGGAAAGAAGGATCATCGGGGGACCAATTAGAGGATACCGCGGTCTTATTGCGCGGTCAAATATAAATCTCGGAAGGACGAGGAACCACCATATCAGGAACGGTAGCAGGCAACGCCCTCGGAAAAAAGGATCGAGAAGGAGGGTTCGCGGCAAGGATCGAACGACAAGCACTCAGGGATGGCGGACACGGTCGAACCGAGGGAGGACCGAGGGGAATCAAAATCGAGGAAAAAGAATCAGGGACACAGTGTGTTGGCTTCAAATCAAGAGACCAGACGAACCGGTCTACCTCTCCGCGAGATGCGTCTAATTTTTTTCCCCGTTCTCCTTCCTTTTTTCCTTCCCCTTCCTTTTTTTCCTTTTTTTCTCTTTGCTCTCTCTCTCTCTCTCTCTCTCTCTCTTTCTCTTTCTCTTTCTCTCTCTCGTTTTTTCGCTCGTCCCTACGTTTGCCCAGAGCCTTTCCTTTCACGCGTCCTCCTTCTCTTCGCCGTCAGGATCTACCCCCTTTCAGCCCCTCTTTTCATCCTACGGAGATGCCTGCAGGTGTCCGGTCGGGGACTGACCAAAAATCTTGGCCGGGAGTCCCGATTTCCGACTGCCTTGTCGCTGTCGAACGTCGCGTTGATACCGCGATGGTGCATCTCTCACCAGCTATCACGCGATCCTCTCGATCCTACTACGGCAAAGGAGGTGTTAACTGGAAGGAATAATACCGCGTATAAGCGTCGTTGCCGTCGAGCAAAGAAATCACGACAACTGCTACAGAAAGTGTATCGCAGATTTCACGAACGATGCTCGATCCTTGCCTTTTGCTTTCGTTTTAGTTTTTCTTTTCTTTTCTCTTGCTTTCTCGTCTTATTTTCTCGAACATTGCGAAAGAAAGGGTATCAGAGTCACGAATTCCAAAATGACTATCGACTATCGGTAGGTGTTTACACAAAATCTGCGATCTATTTAACGATAGATTAGATATCGTAGTTACCCGTGATAAACGCGGTCGAAAATACTCGTTAAAAATTGATTGGAATACTTTTCTAAGCATAATATTATTCGATCGAAGAGAAGATAAGATAAATTTATTCGATGAATTTAAGCGAATTTAATTTATTCGACTATTTTCAGAAGGAAAAAGAAAGGAGCGAAAAGATTTTAATGGTCTTTAATTGGCAATCGAGGCAAGTGATTTGGCAGTTCTGAACGTGCCATGCGAGGATGTCTACAATATTTCATATCACTACCGTGTTAGCTAAACGTTGCTCTGCCGTAAAAAAAGGGCGTCTTTCGCGACTTTCGCTTAAATCGAGTGATTGCTGCCAGTTAATAGGAAAAGTAGTTCATCTATACGTATATTACATAAGAAAGCCGTATCCGCGTTGAAACTGAAGATATAACTGGCTGTTAAAGCTGAACGAAGAGTCATTTTTCTTAAAACTAACCGAAAACTTTTCCACCAGGTACGACCTATTTGGTTTAACGCGACAGCGTTGCCGTGGTTGAGGTTTAACCAAGTCTTTAACGTCGATGGATACGTTTTATGATAATTAATTATCATCGTTGTAGATTGTAGTGGGTATCTGCAGTTACGCAACCAAGTCGATCAAACGTATTACGGAGAAGAAAATGCGATAAGTTCGTAACTCGGGTAAATGCAGGTATAACGTATAATATTTAGGATGACGAGAAGGACGTTTAAAACGAGTATGCGGCGATACTTTTCGAAGAATCGGGCGATCCTGCCTACGGAATAACGACGAAACGGCGGGCCTTGCCGCCTTGTAAGCGAGCGAGCGAGAAGAAAGTTCAAGGTGATCCAACGTTATTCAGGATCGGCGACCCTTCGAGACGTTCAGGATTCGTTTAGAAAACGTTCGGTAGGAGGAAATCACACGGTTGTACCGGCGATACGACGAGAATACTTAAAGAGGTGCATTGCTGCACGGTTCCTCGATTCGAATGCAAAGCCGGATCGTAAAAGGCGCATCGAATGGCTCTTAACCTTAACATTTTCTCTCTACGGAGGTTTTCGATTTTGTCACCATTCCTTAAACGTGACACGATCTTCCGCGATTTCTCCGTTTCTCCGTTTCTCCGTTTCTTCGTTTCTTCTTCGTCCACCGCTTCCAACTAAGATTTGATGTTAAGTCGCCGTGATCGCGAGATATTAAGTTACAATTGAAGATATTTCGTTCTACCTAGACTACGCTCGATACGTACAGGGTCCGGTTGAATAACGTATAACGTATAAACGCGGCCACGACGTGATTTCTTGCGGGGAGAAAAAGAAAAACGTATAGAACGAAATTTGCTCGTTATCGGATTAGTTTGCGAGAAAAGTTTGAGGTGGAAAATTTATCGAGTTAAGTCCAAGTAATCGGTCCTGTATATGTATAGTCGCGAATCCGAGTCGTTTCTGTCCTTTACCTCGATAAACTTTTAATTCTAGTGTGTCGACAGTGTAGAGTACAAACTTCCTTTCGCTTGAAGCAACTCGTTACTTCAACTTCTTTTCTTTCTTTCGCCTTTTATCCGAAATAAAATTCGCGCAGGTTTCGATCAAGCCTATCGATCCAATAATTAATATAGCGCGAATTGCCACAACGAATTAGAGGAAAATTTCTCGAATATCCTGGAGCAGAGATACATCATAAAGTAACACCGCTATAAATTCGAACGATCACGAACGGCATGCCCGTTTCAAACGCGAATGAATTACCGGGCAAAAGCGTAACGAGAGGAACATCTC
This sequence comes from Bombus pyrosoma, assembly GCF_014825855.1. NCBI lineage: Eukaryota > Metazoa > Arthropoda > Insecta > Hymenoptera > Apidae > Bombus > Bombus pyrosoma. The sequence goes on along the minus strand of NC_057782.1, from coordinate 11,056,229 downwards.
ACGCCTTTCTCTGCGAGATAATTTGCATGCGACCGACCAATGAATAATTTCGTTCGACACGAGTGAAAATCGCTTGGAGCGATCGATTGCTCCGAGCCACGCGAAGCAGGACCTCTTCTAATACGAAGAAACATTCCAGAGGCAAAAATAAATTACGAATTTGCGGATCGATAAATTTGCTACAAGAGCATATTGCAACATTCGGACACGTATGGAACACATTAGGCCAGCCAAGTGGTCCAACACTTTGGTTTCCACAGCTCGTATCGAGACATAGAAGATTCTCTTAATTTCTAACTTTGCCGATGCGAAACCCAACAGGTTTCTTCTTTTTATTTCAGATTATAGTTTCTAAATAATTAGCAGAACTGTCGCATTCGACTAACTCGTAAGTTCCTTCTCGATATTTTGCACCCGCGATAAATTTTCCCTTTACGCGTGAAATTGTAGCGGCACGCGACGTCCCATTAATTTATTAAACGCGAAAGCGCATGGACAAGCGACCTGACCGCTGCGCCGTGGTTGTCGCTGTGACTGTGGAGCGCGCTCGAGGGGAGATGTACGGCAATTTAAAAGCCCGTATTTTCGAAGAGCACACGAGCTGCCTGCTCTGACGTAACACCCCCCCTGGCCTTCTGGACGGCAGAGCGGGTGGTGAAGCGGCTGGACGAGCAATTTACAAATCAGTTGGAATGGCTGGACGACATGCGGGTACGCAACCAGGGAAATCGAAAAACCTGGATCCTGAAACGTTCCGACCGATTATCCGGTCGCGTGTCCCACATCCGACATCCAACGGCACGGCGATTAAGTAGCTTCTCGGTTTCATCTTTCCCACGGGAATGCTTGTTGCGCGTTTCACGCGTATCGAGCAGTCTGACGCATTCGTAAAATACGTTCAATTAGTCGAATATGTTCGAATACGTTCGTAAAATACGTTCGAATATGTTCGGTACAGGTTTTTAATGTTTCGAAGATATCGTTGGAAATGGATAGGTACCCGTTGGAAAGATCGCCGAACAATTGCAGTTTGAATAGGAAATACGATAACGTGCAGCACGACATTGTCTCTAGGTAGTTTTTCAGAAACTAGCGAACCGATCGACTTCGAGCCTTTTTCGTCGCTCTATTTTGCTTTCGGGGAATTCGAAGTAAACTTTTAATTGGATCGCAACGTCGATTTTAATGAGGAAGAAAATGAGAAGCGCGAGGGAATAATCCAAAACACGAAGTAGAACCTTCTTTGCGGGAAAAAAGATGAAAAGAGGAGAAGGAGAAAGGAGCGACGAGAGGTTGATCGGTGAAATTCGGCGGTAGCGAATTCTTGGCTGGTTCTTCGTTGAAAATGTCCGGCGAAACGAAATAAAGAAAGAGGAAGAAAGAGGAAGAAAGAGGAAGAAGGAGGGAGAAAGAGGAAGAAAGAGGAAGAAAGAGGAGGTGGCCGACGATGCTGAGAGCCACGAAGAATGAAGTAAGAGTCGTAGAACGGGTTCTCCTGGACCCCCTTGGCTGTGCTTTTCTTTCTCTTTTTAACCGAACCTTCGATCTTTCGCATTAAACGCCACGATGTTTTAACTTTTAACGAGCGACAACGGCAAATTTGCCGCTCAAAAACCTGCGATAGTTTCCGGTTTCGTGTTACCAGATGCGAGTGTCGTCGACTACCTTATCCGTAAGCCTATCGACCGACGTACATTTCAACCTACCGATAAAAGCTAACGTGATTACTTTATTGAAATTTCCGGAAGAGGCACGCGGGCAACCTGCCCAACTTTCTCATTAGATCGCTACTTATTACGTATCGTTAATTTTGCTGAACGGAGGATTTTCAATGTTCGTCTATGCGTTTTAAGGAAGGAGCTGCGTGTCGCGAGACGTCTCTTACCTCGAACGGTACGATTATCGATTCGAACGTTTAGATCGGGCGATCCGTCGATCGTTCGTCATCGCGCTACGATAATCCATGTTATCGATTATTGACAGCGCGACGATCGGTAATATACGTATTTCGATTTCGAACGGCGACGATCGACCGACGCTACACGGCGTCATTCCGTTTGCGGTCGAACGCTTCCGATCGATATATCGGGTCTAATCGCGTGCCCGTGGTTACGTGACCGCGGTCGTTCCGTGTATGAAGAGAGGTCTAACACCGTTCGAACGATAAATAGAGTACGGCCGTGATTTTTCTCTTATTACGTCCTGCTGGCACAGCTTGCTTTTCCCTCGCTGGATACCGGTTTCGGACCTTTTAACGGGCCCTCGTTAATTATCGTCGTTCGGTGTTTGAACGTTGTTCAACGTTGCGAAGAAACTTGCATCCACCTGGCAAGGGACGACTTAGAAAAACGTAAATAGAAGAAGAAGAAGAAGAAGAAGAAGTTATCGTTCGCGTTAAACAACGTTATCCATTGATACGATAGTATAAGGGAACTTATTTCAGCGAAAGAGATTGCGAAGAGATGTATGATGAGAGAGGAAATTGCATAAGAGAACTGTTACAGATCGGCGGAGCAATAATTCATTCGGAACGATATTGCGAGCAGCTCGGCACAGCTACAGGCAGCGATCGAAGTAGTATGTTTGTTTTTCGGAGAAGAAGAGGAGAATTGCCGTTCCTCGGTGCAACGATGTCGGACTATATTTGACTTTAACGATCTAGCACCTAACCCCAATAATAACCTAACCCCGATCGAATTCGGACAGTAAATTGGCGAATCGGCGAGATAACGAGAGCCACTTTGTTTACGTGTGCGAGATAACCTGATGAACGTATTTTAATCGTTGAAATCGATACTAACGAATAAGTAACAATGCGAGATAAGATATTAAAAATACGATAAGAATATTTTTAACCAAGTAACTCGTTGATCGGTGGTTGGCTTCTTCCGAAACTTTTTCTTTTCCGTCTTCGCTGTCATCCGTCGCGCGCAACGGAAGAAATCGCCGACGTACAGCCATCCTTCGTCAAACTGGTTTGTTTAATCGCATCTCGTTAATCATCGTTCGTTATTCGTCCCTTATCGATTATCTATCGTGTATTCTGAAAACTTGTTCAAACTTCATTTACACGCAAACTGTACTGCGTTGTTTGGTATCGACGATTCTGATCGGCCTTTACCGTTCCACCGGCACGATCGACTTTGATTTTTCGCGTACGCTGGTTTTCCTTTATCGCCATATTCCCCATTATCTGCAAGTTTTAGCGTTGTTCGTTCGTTTAGACTCGACGAAGTCTTTTATAAATTTCTTTACCTCTTCGCTAAAAGTAATTATCGTTTTATCCACGATTTCATAGGCATCTCTATTATAAATTTCATTTCGTCGCACATCATTTGGCACTTTGTCCGTTTCGATGAAACCAGCTGCATAGTACGATAGTGTAAAAGTTATGACACTCGTAGAAGAAAAAAAGAGCGGAAAAAACGGGTTCTATTGGTATTTAGCCGGACGAGGTATGCGGCATAAGGTTCTCGGCCTTTGACCCCGGCGAGCTCGTCATGGAAAATCCGTCATGGCGCCCCCTTCTTTTCCATGGAAGACCTCTTTGTAATGCACGATGGCGGAAAGCATACGCCGTGGTATTTCAATCGTGTCGCCTGTGCATCATGACCGCTGCAATCGCGAATGCAACGACTTTCATTATTCCCCTCGCTCTTCCGCGGTATCGACGTTTCGTTGCACTCGCCAGATCAAAGAATCGCTGCTTCCTCCAACTTCTATGAATATATTTGCCTTGCTTGAACAAACCGCTATTTATAGTTTATTTTCGTCGTAGCGCATTTGTCACTACGATAGATCGCAGCCTACGATTCCATAATATTTATTTATCTGTTTTACGTACCTGGTAGATTCGCATAGTTTCTTACGTACCTCGTTTTCCTCTCCGCTTGATAAGTTCACAGGTGTGCGTGCATTCTCTTTTGGAAAATTCGATGTAACGCTTGATAAATATTTTCGTGATTTCCCCGATATTCTTTTCTCCAACTTTGAGAAGATATCTAAACGAACTTTCGCTGGCCTCCGTTTAGAAAATCATTCGATCCGGTAAAAATCGGAACCAAGAGAATCGTACAGCTTGTTGTCAACTTTATCCGAAAGACGATAAGAAATAATAAAGATAACAAACGATTGTCTTTTTCATGTAAATTAGCCGTGACGCACCCTCTGCTAACTAACTTGCATATATATATATATTTTGAAATCTTCAACGAAATGAATTATTTATGATAGAGCGTTACAGTCGTTGAAGCAGAGAATTATTCTCTGCATCCGAGTCGAAAGTTCTAATTATGCTTATTAAATTTTCCAAAGCGATCTCTAGTCGCAACGATATTTACAGACACTTGTCAAAATACTGTACACTGGAACGAGTTCTACCGTTTTGTTCGATTCTTTCGAACCATATTTATAATCGTCCGATCGGTTGTAAACGTGGCGTATGAATATCGTTTAATTAGAGCAATTTTAATTAGAAAGGCCGCGTCATATTTCTTAATTGAAGGTTGAAAAACGCTGTAATAACGAGCAGTAATTTTTAATTAAGAGGGGAAACGCTGTAATTGTTAAAAAGATGGTTACTCTCCTCGTGAACCATATAGTTGTGGCACAAACCGCATAGAAATCTTTCTTCTACGTTCGATTGAACGACTCGCACCTTTGAAACATTCGAAACATCATTCGATGTTTAGACGTCGTACATATGTATAAAGATATGTATATATATATACATAATAAAATATGTGACTATAAAGTCATAAAAAATATATATATATATATATAAAATCCGCAGGCTATTGAGATCGTTTCTTACAACTCTTGCGCAGCACTAAATTATTTTCCTACGTTTCATTGTTAGTCTTTTAATGACATTTTAATGACAAAAGATTGACAAAAGTTGTGGCATTTTCGTAGAAAATCGTTCGATGATCGAAAACATTTGATTATTATTATCGTTATTATTACACACACATATGTATATATGTATATCGGTCACAGGGTGCTTCTAACGAGGAGAAAGCGATAATAAAAATTAGAGTACGCCTATCCCTTTCGAAACTGCACGAAAATAAATCTTAACAGAGTATGCGTTGTTACTTGGCCATCGACAGACAGTTTCATAGGTTTGCTTAATGCAATAGTGACCCGTGGTGGACTTTGTAAGTAGCCAGTTGTTACCCGGCAATTTTCAACAGCAGGCGCTTGTCGTTAAACGTCAGCGTCACTCTTGGCCACTTGAGACCATCATCGTACTTAAAATGAATCGACCATAGCAGCTCGTAAATACAGCCATCCCAGTAAGCCATTATAAGTCAACGTGTAGCATGCACAAAAGTTCTATGGCCCTTGAGGAAATATTCGATCGTTTTCTATTTTCGATCCATTAGATGATGAAATAACAAATTTTCTACATTCGCTCTCCATATCTCTGTGTGTGTGTGTGTGTGTGTGTAGATACACAGAGTATTTGTTGGTTAAAACTTTCCGATATGTTTTATAGATATAAATTGGAAAAATTACATTTTTATGTAACGCGGTGCTTGGTACTGCTACTAAGATTCGAGTCTAACCGCCATTTCCTTTTAAAACCATAGGGCGTTTCTTAAATATGCATCCTAAGATATCAGAGAGAAACATACTCGAACATACTACGTGCCTGGTTTTTCCTTTTCAAACTCGTTAACCGTCCCATGTGAAAGATACAGCGATTAAAACGTTGTTTACGAATGAAATACGTTGGAAAAGGTGACGCACGATAACCGTGATATATCGCTACATGATAATAATGCATGGATAAATATGGAATCGTTAAGAATTTCTCCGCCGAAAGGAAAGTGCGATTATACGATTGGTCGTCGCTTAAGAAGCATCGTGCGAGAGGAAATAGAAAGTACTTTTGCTATTTCGTGAAATGTACATAAATGTAATTTAAGCCCTCGGTCATCCAAGTGATTTTTACACGAAGCTTACGTTCATTCTACCGACAACGTTTACGCTGTGAAAAGAAGGAAAAGTGCGAAAGCTTGTATTACGCGAGACCACTGTTTGAATACGTATATCGTTACATGGCCGTTTCTTCACTTTCACTGAATTATCGATGAAAATTTACTCCGTCTATTAACGTTCGTCTTCAAATTGTATACGCGAGCGTGATTAAGCTTCTTCTTCTTCGCTTTCGTCGTTTATACGTGCCTACTTACTTTCATGCAACTGGTGAAAACGAACGATTGCGACTTTCCACGTTAATACGAGAAGTCTCCGAATTCTTTGCTTAAAACTTTGGCAGAATGATATTACAAAATAACTTCAGTTCGCAGAGGCACGGTGATATAATAACGTATAGAGCAACGAGCCTCATAATGGAACTAAATATTTCATGCGATTGCTCTTGTAAATTACAGATTGGACGTAGTGTTATGGACGCACCCAGTATATAAAGACAACATACACAAATACGCCGATATATTGCACGTATAAACCAGATGTATATTACGTATAAACCAGTGTATACCAGCAGCGTAGTTGGCGATAAGAGATACACGTAGGTATGAAAACAAATAGCACCCTGTGCAAATAATCATATTTTCTCGAATGGATTTTTACTGAAATTGTCGCTATTTTATGGGGACAGAATGCTCGAATGCCGGAATGAAATATGCTTCGTTCGTCGCCTTTTGGGACTTGCAACGCGGTATATGATTAACGCGGTAACTTGAAAATAATTTGAATACCGACGTCACGAAATAACGTCGAATTCATCGCTCGTGCGTGTCAACAAGGAGCGGCGATTGTGCAAAAATTTGCGAAAAAATAGGAACAAGAGTGTACGGTGAGATGTAAGAATGTACGGACGTGAATGTGCAACGAACGAGCTTTTTCCTTTTTTTTTTTTTTTTTCGATAAACTATTTACAGCAACGAAATTCTTACCGAAGCGAGTACTCGTCGCGTATAGTAGTTGGTTATCTATAGGTATCGAGTTACGTTACCGCTCCATTAATACCAGCAAGCGATGAAATAATATCGATCGAGATACGCTACTGTTTGCGGTATGACGATTTTCCTTGATAAACTGTTATCGCAAGTGTTTACTGTCCCATTCGATCCTCGTACTATAAAACGACTGATTATTTGTAAATATGTATCAATGACTGATTAGAACCGATCGATTCTCTTATTTACTTTCGTAAAAAATTCCATCGATTGAGAAAATATTATTAGTTCAACGAATGATTATCTTCGTAAACAATGCGGAAGAATTAAAATCCCGAACGTGATATTCGATATCGATACATTGAACAATTTCAATGAAAGAGCTGATAAATCAAATACGAGACGGAGACATCGTGTATTCTTTCCATAGCCTGCAGTCATCAAGAAAAATATCAATTACCATTTATGACGTGTCCTCGTACGAGTCGAAAAAGGAGAAGAGAAAGAAGCGAAACTTTCGCTGTCAATGCGTACCCATCGTAGTTTGTAGTCTCTACGAGTCGCATTCTCGACGTGAACTATACTGAATGGGTTCCTTTCCATCTCGTCTCTTTCGCCTTTGCCACACGGCTTCCAACGACGGCCGTCTGTATCCGCCACTGAACACGCAGGATGTCTCGTTTAAGAATATAAATGCGAGTTTCGCGAAAACTACCTTACACGAGAAAAAAGTGCTTGCTATTTTAGATCGTGTAGCACGGCCTGTAGCCTCGTCGCGTTCCTTTTTTCTAGACCACAATTTTCCAACTAGCGCCGATATCGAAAATATATCTGCGTATTTGTATCAATCGTGCAAAACCAAGAAACTCGATACTCGCCGTTCCAAACGATTTGGTAGCCGTGCTATTATAATTAAACAGAAAGAAACAATTATTGTTTGCTTGCCACAAATCGAACGGTAAGTACGTATTAGCTGGCCACGGGATTGCAGCAACGAGAAACACCTCGCGTCTTTCCCCGCCGAACGGCATTCGGATAGGTCAGGTTCTATCTCCGGTTCGCGTGAAAAAAGTCACATCGTCTTCCGTAGTCATCCGTAGGAATAAAGTTTTATCGTTGACTGTACCTGCAGACTCGTCTCAAAGACCGAACACGCACGGTGACGTGTCGGTAACGTACTCACACAGCAGACTTAATTTGTGGTTCGACGGCGTCTCTATCTAAGTATACGTGAACGTGTGTACGAACAGAGAGATAAGAGAGGCTATACGTGTGAATGGGCAAAGCGTCACCTTGAAAAGGAGTAAGCGTCGAAAGAACGTCTTATGTACCATGTACTTAATATGTAACGGATATACGTACGATATATATGTAGGTATCCATTCGCACGTACCGAGTAAATGTATCTATGCGTAAGTTGTTGACGAATGAATCCAGCCGCTTGCTCGCGATCCGCCGGTTCCTTGCCTACGTTTTAACTCGATGAAAACCCGGTCTCTCACTTTCCCTATACATATATCGTTTTATCCGGCTCGTAGTTGATAAATAAAGTAACGCGTTTATTTATTAAAAATCGCTGCGAGGTAAATGCGAAACGATCGTATTGCGTATATTTTATTTACATAAACGGCAGATCCTGTTTGAAAACCTATTACGTAACGAGAACCTCTTCGATTTATGGTATCCGGCTGGTTGACGATCCTGATTAAACGTTTACACCACGATACAAATTTCTCCACTCGGTTACTACGTTTTGTAATAAAGGACAACAGCGTGACGACCGCGAATAACGGCTACGCATTGGTGTACGCGAGATCGCGTATGTATCTGTGCCATATCTGTGAATGCATATAGCAACGAATTATTAATGCTTATTTATGTATACGCTTATCTAGGCGAAACGCAAACACGCTATTGAAACTCGTATTCTTGCAAAATGCACGCTTCGATGATTTTAATAACGTTTAATGATCGTTAATTGCGCAAACGTAGAAGAAACGCAACGTAGACGATGCTTTCAACCGAATATTAGAATATTCGTATTATGACGTGCGTTCGTGCTCGCGTCGTAAAAAGAGAGAAGGTGGATCGGAGCCGTTTTAGACGATGACAGGGCTGCAGTGATAAAAGAGGCTGCGCGTGCTAGTCGCAAGCGTGACTCGGCTCACAATTCTCAAGAAGACGAGTTTTCCGTCACCGAGATGTTATTTACTACGAAAGTATACTAGGAACGCTCCGATAACGCGATTGTGCCGTTAAATGGAAAACGTGGCAGCGCTGACGCTTTCGTTTTGCGAAATTCACGTCAGCAGACGCACAGACCATCGCTGCCTCGAATTTCCATCGACTCGTAGAGGTTTAAATTATCGATAGAAACCGGTGTTATTATTAATAATCCTTAATAATTAATTAATAAAACTGGGTAAACAAAGTAAGAGAATAAAAGGTACGAACCAAGTAAAACATTTAGTAGCTGAAATAAATGGAAACAGGAATTGAAAAACGTTTGTAGAAGTTTAAGACGACGAGAAAGTGTTGCTGTATTCGGACATGCGAGCAACGTCCTATGTACTTTGGTACATAGCTGGCAACGATACGGAATGTACTCTTTCTCGCCTTCCATTTCACTCTAGCCGCTTCTCTACCTTTTTATTATTATCTACCGTTTCTTTACTGCGAGTTGACATCGTCGTCACGTAGCAGACTTCCTACGTCCTACGTCCTACGAGCCCGATTGCCTTTCTGAATACGTAACACCCCTATTGTACATCCCTTCGGTTTAATCTCGGATATCTGCACTTATCTCGTCGAGAACATATATAACGAAGTTATCGAAATACGTAAACTCGATATTTTGTCTCTAACGAAGGGTTCAAAGGCTTGTCAAAGGTCGAACGATGTACATAAAGCAGCGCATAAGGACGCGATGATAAGCAGCGTAAAACAAACCGTTGAGACCTCTGGCTGATTAACTTCGGACGTTTTCCGTATGTAACGGGTTTGGCGTACGTATGCAACGCGAAACGAGCATAAAACCGTCGAAAGCAGCACGGCATCGTAATAAACGATGTACTTAACTTCCTTAATGATAATTATAAAATATTGCCAGACAGAAGGGACAAATATGCCTGTTACGGCTACTGATACATGGAGACGGGCGAACAACGTTCCCACGCGCAGAATATAAATCAAACGCGAAGAACGTGTAAAAAGTCGTGTATAGGTTGTTTGGTATAGTCGAAAAGGGAAGCGAAAAAGGGAGAAGAAAATGCAATGCCGTGAATGCAGCGCGACATTCCGTCTCCTGCATATATAATGTCCATTGTCGTTACACGTGTGTTGGTGGCGTGGCGTGGCGTGGCGTGGCGTGGCATGACGTGGTTTACTCCTCAGAGGATCTCTCTCTCTCTCTCTCTCTCTCTCTCTCTTGAATAGGTACGCAGGAGGGATGGTGAACCGTTAAAAAATGTCTAGAATTTCGAGCGACGACTGTCTCGTGAGCGAAGAAGTTTCTAATCAACGTGGAACCAAGAGCTTGATGGTCACGCGTCGCTGCAATGTAAAACGAGAAATCCTTTTTTCACGTTGGAGATGAGGTCGCGACTCCCGGTACGATAGAGATTTATCGACGAGCGTTCTTCTATGAAAGACGCGTACGTTTGAAAAACGATCGCCCGACAAAGCGATCCGGCGCTTTGCGAAGCAAAGAGGAGTCCGAGCGGTAAGATCGACGCCTTATGCCTCGGACTGTACGTAAATTTGTATCAATTGCCGGTACAGCTGCTTCAATTTATTGTGGGATTAGAAACAATGAGTGGGGTCAAATGGTCCCTTCTTGTCATAATGTACCAACCCTCGTTGCCGTCTGTTATGACGTCACTCGCACGACCGAAATTATCAGCCGTCCATTTGCTTTTCGAGCCGCGCCTGCCCAATCGTCGTTTCTCTCGATTGAATCAAGAGAAAATCATTGTGCCGCTCGTATATACGCTATACACGAGTTGTTCTCCACTTTTATTCGTTCGTTGGTAGAGTCGCTAGAATTTTCCACCGATGATTCTTCTCGATACGAGTTATACAGTGTATAACGGATCGAGCACGCGTTCGAGGAAAGAATGATATCGTAAGGACAGCCACGACACGATATACGGATATACTATAAACTACGTTTAACGTAAACGTTTACGTTTGTCCGTACACTAATACGTATTAGGTATTATATTATATTCTATTTATATTGGGCAATATGTGTACAAAGTATCGTTCGAACGCCGCAGATTCTTCGCGCGTCAGGTCGTCTGAAATAGGATCTAAAGTCTATTCTTTTTTCGATCTAGCTGTTGGAATTGGCCACATTGTCCTTTTTTTTTACAATTTTCTCTTTTAAAATATTCGTTTGCGAATAACTATCGCGCGTCTTTGTAATAAAAAAAATGATCGTACGTGGCGATGGGAAAAAGTAGCAACGTACCGTGTTAAAAAAAATGTTTGAGTCGAATTATCGCGTGTCATGAAACGAATTGCGTTTCACAATGACTTTTTATCAAGTCGATAGAGATCGAAGGTGGAGATGAAACATAATAACAGTGATTAATGCGTCCGACCAAGTTACGCGATTCACGCGAATTAATCAGTTTACAAAAATGAAAACAACATCGATCAATCCTATTTATACCAACAAATTCCACGTAATCATCATGGGTAAAGAATAACGTTCAAGTTTTCGTCGCACCACTGTTTCCTTTTATCAGCGACAGAACAACGGTTCTATTCTATTCTATTCTATTCTATTCTATTCTATTCTATTCTATTCTGTTCTATTCTATTCTATTCTATTATTAACAAATAAGCGGATCTTTGTTGTATTTACGTATTGCATGGCAACGATAAATAAACGAAAATATTTTAGTTCGTAAACGCGTACACTACCGACCGAAGGTTTCGATCGGCTTAGGTAGGCGACTCGATCAGAAGGGATAAATCTGAAAGTGACCTAGAGATAAACGTAGCCTAGAGCGAAAGATTTAGGAGAAAAAGACCGATCGTGCACGCAGTCGTAGCACCGATGGACCAACGACCAACGAAACGCGCATCGACGAGCTTACGGAGCCTGATAACGATGAACCCTTGAATCGACTTGCTCGTACGAATATAAACGCTCGCGATTCCTAGATCCATGTAAAACATCGCGAGTACAACATCGTTCGACGAAGATAAGAGGGATTGACGCGAGCGAGGCGCGATAACAACGACTAATTTTTTCTCCGATTCGGTTAAAAGTTATCGGTAAGACTAACGTACGTAACCCTTTCCTTTTATTTCGTTCGACACTTATCACGAAAGTCTGTTTTCGTTTACGGATTGTTGCCGAGGTTATCTATACTAGAGAGTAACGCTGCACTTTTCCCACTTTTTCTCTGTCATTCAGTGATTCTCCACTTACTTACTCGAACGTTTCGTAATTGATATTAACCAGCACTGAGAATCCAGTAAAATACTTTGCCCTTCGAACGATATTTTTCTTGTCGCGTACCGACTATCGTTGCACGGTTTAAACTAACGGATATGATTTTATACGTGTCTTCTTCTTACTCTGTTTTCTTCCCTCTGTCATCCCTCGGTTCGTGTTCTTTCTCGGATTCTCTTTTTTTCCTCTTTTTTTCTTTTTTTTTTTCTTTTTTTTTTCAAAACACAACTCCACAGATTATCATCCTTATCTTCCCTTTGCCGAGTAACGAACGATAACGCAAACACTTGACTCGAACGGAGACAAAATTGGCTCGGTCGATTCATCCGACGATGAGAGGGCATCGTTTTATCGAGTGCATATAATTATAACCTACGCCGATGGACATCGTATTATTTACCGCATTATCGGCGTGCTTACGTTCGTATTATATTTAAATTAATTTGACGATAACCTCGAAAAAACAGAGATAACCCCCTGGAAGATGAGATGGCCAACTTGGGAAAGGAAGAATGACAATGGCATCTTTTACGCGCATCGAGTGCGCATTGAATGCTTTCGTGAATGTAGGAAAATACAGCTAGCTCTCTCGACTGGATGATGCTGGATAATTAGTAAAAGAAAGCTAGCGTTGGCGTCTTATCGGACAGTGATTTTATTGTTCGGTTATTGAACGCGTAACAATTAGATGAGCGAGGAATGTAACAACGAGCCTCCAGCGTTATGTCAATAACTAACGTTTCGAGCGACCTATTTTTATCTCTGTAGAGGCGCGGAGAGCGGGCGCGTGATAACGAAAGGCAACTTTTTCATTCTCGGAACGCGTTAGAAACGGAGAAATTTGCCTGCGTACGGAAAAAGACGGTGACGAAATCCTAATACGTATGTGGAATTAACCGACCGAATATTATCGATCGAATAAAGAATAAAGAGACCGTTTTATCGGCCAGAGGCGGCTGGACGGTGTCGCAGAGGGCACCGATACTATCAGGGACCAATGGATTCACCTGAATAGATATAACGACGACGTACGAAATTCAGTTAAAGCCGAGGAAAATTGAGTCAACCGTATGCGACCCGCTCGAAATGCAAAGCTATTCCGCATACACGTTCCTACAATTTCTTTCGTAAGGGGTTCAACGTCCTCTTGCCGCCTCGATTTAATTGGCATCGACGATCGCCGATCGCCGATCTCCGCCGCGCCGGAAGTTTGAATTTCAAATGCGCTCGCTCAAAAATAACGCAGCGAACGAAAACGATTTGACACAGCACCGTTAAATCTTCCCCTTTTACAAACGTTTAACCAAATCGAAGCCGATTAATCTCACCCGCTTTCTCCACTGTCCACTCGAACGATAATCTCGATATCGCGAATTTCAATCGCTTTCTTGCCCCTTTCCAATGATCGACGACGGTACGACGGGATATTCGAACGATGTTAATCGTCGACCGTGTTTTGCCAAGTGAATTATTATCGTTGGGCTTAGATCGATTTTAAATTGGACAAATCGAACGATAATAGCATTAACAGATATGTACGCAAACGGAACGATCGACGTAAGTAAATCGATATTCCGACATTGTAGGGAATGTACGGTTACTGTAATTGTCTGTACACGCTGATCGTGATACGGGAAGGAAATTGTTTCGAGTCGATGTGGTTATCGAAATCAAATTCTTTGATGGCGAATAGAACCATCGGCAACATCGGTAGAAATGGTAAGAATCGTGGGAAAAATGTCGATCGCGAACGAGACCACGGGGTCATCTTGTTTTTCCTTGCAAAAATTCATTAACTTGCCACTTGAATCTCACGATAGCCACTAGCTAACGAAACGAGTCTCTCGATCGTTCGATCGAGATGTGGCCGAACACGTGTAGAAGAAAGTTTATTTAATCGCAGTGTCCCTCGAGAAAGGTACAGCCTAAGAAAAGTATTTTTCTCAACAGCGTAAAATACCGCAACGACCGATACTTTTTTCCATGCGTTTGAGAGTTTACACGATACTGGAGGTCGATGAGTAAGTTTGGATATTTTTCAAGTACACGAATATCAACTAGGAGTGTTTAATTTAATTTAAGCGACATGCTTTCGCAACTTGTCTTTACAAGACAATTTCACTTTTCGCCTTTCTCGTCCTCTTGCTTCTTCGATTTGCTAATATGCGTGTAATACATATCCACGGTCTATGGTCTTACGAATAACGGAAGAAAGAATGAAACGAGAGAAGAATAACGAAATACGTAACTTTGAACAACCGAATCTCGTAATAAGCTGTAATTCGATGGTTGCGAATTTCATAGCGCAAACCATCGTCGGGTTAAAGACAGTTTCGTTTTGTCGGTACATACGATAAAATAACGCTGGTTCCCTGCTCTTTGCCGCGCGTAAATAACCACCGATGCATAAATCAAGCGCGTAACGCACTTTCTAACAGGAGGTCGAGAAAGGGACGAAAGTATTATAATCGTGGGTTAGAAATTCAAATGTAGGATACTTATCATCGACTGCCGGAGACCGTAGCTCGTGACGCGATGCCAGTCAGAGTCGAGATGAGATTATCTTTGCCGACAGGAAACGCCGGAACCTTTGCCCCAAGTTGTACGTATTTCGTTTCGTTCGTGACGCGTACTGCGATTAAATTTAACCGAGCTTTATAAGCTGGCGGATTTTCTCTAACGAGGCCGATTTCGACTAACAGACCAACGAAAGTTGTACCTAAGTGTATCTAAGCCTGATCTAACCGCGAGTAAGCTGATCGTCCAGCTGTAGAACGGGCGTGAAAAGTGCGTTCGAATTCTGAAAGCGTCATACACGATAATTGTAAATACTAATAGTAAACTTAGGCGATCGTTTCGTTGTAAATAAAGGTAGCGAATTTGCAGGGAACGCGCAGTGGATGGAACGGGGGAAAAAATGAAAGCGCAGTTAGACGATGAATGGTTGGAACAGGCTTGGAACACGATCAGTGGGTCGATTTCGTCTACGTAAAGGTTCTCGACGTTGCTCGAGACGTGGCTTCTTATCGTCGATACCGTATAACTAAAGCGGCAGAACAAGGCGCCATATTGGGAGACCGAGAGAACGCCTCTACCCCTTTCCTCTGATAGTACGAGTAGAACAAAGGAAATACACGAACGCAGACGATAGTGAAGTGGCTTTCAGTTGAGATTTAACTGCTGCTGCGAATTTTACATAATTTCTAGGTAATTTTAGAAACGTTCGAACGTTTAATCAGATCGCGAAGCGTTTTAATAATAATCGTTACAGCGTTCGAATTGCGTCGAATTTGTTTCACCCTGAACGATGGTAACATTTGTAAAGATGTCGATGGAACAATTTATACCTTTTTAGATGCGACATTGTTGTTGTACGTTTTACTATAATCGAGTGCGCTTTAATTAGACTCGATATAGATAGAAGACGTTCGTTGTACGATAATAAAGTTGTTAAAAATAACAATAATAATTGTTGGTAATACGATGTTCGTTCCATATTTCATAAGGCGCGCGTAAAAAATCGTTCGTCGTTGTGTAATTAACGATCATGCTACAAACCTGTTGGAAAAATGTCTCCTCTCTGCACGACGCTGTCCACGATACAAACTCGAGCGACTCGATAAATGCGAAACCGCAGCCAAAGCGAAAGGCGATGAAGAAAATTCGAAAAATGCCTAAACCGAACGTACGATCCGAAGACAACCGGCAAGCGGTCGGAAAGCAAATGGAGCACGAAGGAATGAAAATCTCGGTCGAAAATACTCACCAGGAACTGTAAATCGGGCAAAAAGCGAGCGAGCCATTCGATCGACGTTAGGGTAAGAGGCGAGTTGGACCGAGTGTATAGGAGAAAAAGAAAACGGCGAACGGGCCATCGAGGATCTGAGAACGAACGGAGGAGAAAGAAAAATGGGCGTCCGACGAATGGACAAAGAGGGAGCTGCCTATCGTTAAATTGGGAACCACTGTCGAAGATAACCAATGGTCCAGGCGCACACGCGTGCTCGTAGAGGCGCAAGCATATGCGCGCACACACGCGCGCTCGAGCATACAGTCAGCGTTCGTACGAGATCCGTGTAATTCCAAGAAGCGTACAGTCGTTGGAAAAAGTGACGGGTTCCTCGACGGACTACGTTGGGCCGTAAATCGCGGGGGCGGAGGGCGAGGAAGAGAAGCCGATGGAAATGCGCGCATTACGCCGGTCGAGCATATTCATGAAAGTTCCTTGACATCGACGCCGTTGCAAGCAAATGACCAAACGGAACCCAGGAGGTCCCCGAGGTTGCGTACCAAGAAAATCGTGTCGTCAGCCTGTTCGAAGTTCGGCCATCGCCGTTGCTCACGCCACATTTATCAGCGTTGATTCTCCTACAGTTTTCAAAAACGAACGATAGACGTGCTATAATCGAACCTTTTCAAGTCTGTTCGTTATCATTTATAAAAAATTATACATCTGTACGGCTAGAACTCTGCAAGCGTACTCGTCAAATTGTATGATAATCGTTGATAATCGTCAATTTGTATACGTGTGTCGAACGCATCTAAAAGAACAACGACATAGCCAATTCAAATACGCGGTATAATCCGCGCACATCGGCGCATCGTGCGCGTCCTCCACAACGAAACAATAAGTAAAAATTTATCTATGACAAGGACGCTTGTCATTCATACTGCAATTACTCGTGCAAACAAGCTGTATCGTATGTAAGTATTAGGTAGGCCGCATACACTCTTGTATCCCACTTTACGTAACAACCAGCGATGACGTGACCGTTCCCCATAAACGATAGAACCACGCGGCAATTCCGATAAACCGATAAACCGATAAACCTATAGGCAGATTCGGCCGTGTAATTTCCGATAACGTTCGCGGTTGGAAGAACGGCGCGGTGACGCGTTTTTTGGCGGCAAGTCTCATCGGACGCGCACGATTTTTAAAGAGGGCGGTAATCGCGATCGCGCGCATCCACGTCGATTCCTCTTCCTCGAAAGATCGATTCGCCGCGACTCAACCGTTTGAACGGTTCTCCCGCTTTTTACTTTATTTCCGTATCCGTTAGCATGAAAGAAGGATATTCATGAGCGTTTTTTACGCGATCCAGGCCGACGGTAAAGGGATGGCGAGAGGAGAGGAGAAACAACGGGCCGTTTGTGCATTTCTGGTGACGTTCTCCAACCGGTCGAGCTCGTTGCTCGATGGGCCCTATTTGCCCTTTGATAAGGTCGAAGCCTTCGAACAAGCTCGATCTTCGTCCATCCCGGAACACGACATGGCAAATTTTCACCGAGTGAATTGTCAAGCGCGATTTCTCGCCGAGTTCGAGTCGAGAAAACACGAAGGTTGATGGCGATATCCTCTTCCGTGAGACTCGAGAACGGCCGTTTCAGCTCTCGCGAAGTTGCGTGCTATCTATCGAGATTTAGAGAGATACGCGTTTCCAGTTCACTTTCATTTACTATTTCCTCTTGCTTTTTTTTAACCTTCGGTTACATCGACTTTTTTCTTTACAAAGATTTTCTACAAAGATTTTCTACAAAGATTTTCTACAAAAACCTTCTACAAAGATTTTCTACAAAGATCTTCTACAAAGATCTTCTACAAAGATCTTCTACAAAGATCTTCTACAAAGATTTTTTACAAAGATTGTTTAAGATAGAATAGAATGGGAAAATGAATCTAGCGTACGATAGGCATGAAGTTTTGGCACGCCTTTAGTTCCGTTTTACGAATCTGAAAAAACGCTACATTTTGCTATTTATATACATACGTCTGGTACAAGCGAAAGTCTTTTGTCGTTATAAAAAGGTTCTCTTCTTGTAACGAAAGTTTGAGTTGCGAAATCAACCAGTTGTCGTTCAGAGTATCGCCGAAATAATAAATAACTAATAGAAAATTGTAGAAAATTAGAAACCCGCTTTATCGAATATGGCGCAGCGAAGAGAAAAATTCTTTGACGTAATTTGTCAATTCTTTTTATCGTACCTAACCTTTATTTAATAAAAATATTGGGGCACGTATCACGTGTCCTTTAAATTATCTTGTTTAGCTATACGTCGGAGACACAACATAAACGTAAGATGTGAAGAGCAGTTTTTAACAACTCGCCTCTCGATAAGTAATCATCGTTATATTTTTTAATGTAAAATCGCGTTGCAACCTACTTATCAGGCGTTTCTTTATTCAACAAATGAAAAATCCTTATCACGGTGTTTACGACCTATACTATTCCTTTAACAATGCATTCGACTGATGTATAGCGACATCTCCGGACACTTCTTCGCGTTCCATTCGTTTGCGTTACTTTCGAATACGAAGATTAAAAAATATTAAAAATCGCTTTGTCTCTGACGTGTAAGAAAAGAGAACTCGAGAGCTATAGGAATATTAACTAATTTCGTCGCACGACGACAACGACGACGGCGACCATTACGTTTTTTGCATAACAAAAATTATCATGGCTTAGTCAGCGAACAATGGTTATACGATATCGTTGAATTTGTTCGGCGCGGCGTCGAATTTGCGTGTCACACGTTCGCACTTTCGCGTCATGTAGCTTTCGCTGACATCTTCGCGATTGTGTTAGCGTAAACAGGATTCGGTTTACGCAAGCGGAAACCAACAGTTAGCAGAAACGAAGCTGACGATCGATAAATCTCGTACGTTTCGCATCCTTTCGAAATGCGAGCATTTTTATTTTATGCGTGTCTTTACTTTACCAAAGAAGAAGAGAATTCGACCAGCGATCTATCGATTAGTAATTTGCTACGTTCGATCGTAGAAATAAGCCTCGTAGCTAGCCTAGCACCCTTGTAGACGTGTACGGTCATACAATCTTACAGCATATATCTACGTACGTGGATAACAAAGAATTGAACTCGAAGAATGTTTCATTTTTACAATAGTATTCGATGCAAATTACGCAAGCGTTACGAAAATAGAAATCGTTTAACGTATGCGTACGACATGGTAAACTAAAGCCGGTTTCACACGGAGATACTCGTATCGCGAGCTGCGTACCGTGCGAATGTCGCCATTTGCTTTAATGTTTCGTTTATCGCCTTCGTACAAGTAAAAATCGTTACCAGAATAGACGAAACGAGTATCGCGATGCTGCGTATCGGCAGATTTGTCGTGCGATCGCATTACACCTTAACGATAAAATATAATCTTTATATTTATTTGAATAAATTTCAATCGATATTTACGCCATTATCAGCGATACCAACAGTATATATGTATAATTTCTCGTATCGTAAAATAACTAATTACTAAATACGGAATGTGGAGAGGCCAGTTTACAATTGTTCTTCTCGAAATAAAAGGAGCAAATTGAGATTAGATATACAAATCATATATATATATATATATATATATATATATATATATATATATATATATATATACACACAAGTACAAATAAATATAAGTACAAATCTGGATGGAAGAAGAGATAATTCGTGGAAGAGAGAGAGAGAGAGAGAGAAAAGATAAAATACGGGGTGAGCAAAACTACGTTGAATTATTCGTTGTACTATAAAGTTATTAGCATCCACAGGAGGTTTACCGTAGAGCGTAGAATGTGGATATATAACGATTCCGTTTCGGAACGATCATCGCCAAACGGATTGCTCTCTCTCTCTCTCTCCATCGTTCGTCAATGACGGTGCTGAAGCCGCGTGGTGGCGGATCACGCGCGTGTATGCACAACCAACGTAAGTAAGCAAGTAAGTTACTTGTACGTACGCACACCACGCACGTGATGCGCTTCCCACACGTACGTATGCTCGCACAGGTACATATATTGGTCGCGAATGCTCGACGAGCAAAACGGATTCTCTTTTGTTCGCCAATGAACGTGAGTACAGGGTCGGTCTGCCCTCTGGTCTACTTTGTCTTAATTACGATCGGGCAGGTCCTTAACCTTGCCACTGGCAATTGCTTTCTTCTTCGCATCTTTTCCATCTTTTCTCCCATCGAAAAGAATAATTTGCTCGATTTGACGAGCACGCACGCGCACGAACGTTGCTAAGAGTTTCGAGAACAAACTTTCAGAGCAGATTTCTCCGTGCGCCGATACGCGTATCTATGTACGGTAGGAGCCACTTTCGACATTGTCGTTTAGTTTTTTCCGTTAACCGACGCTTATCAAAATTTTTTATTTATTTCGATTTATCAGTAAGACGTAGCGTATAGGGAAATATTCGTTCGATGAATTACGATTTCAACGGATGCGAACTGCGAACTACGTGCGCGAGAAATCTTTCAAACGGTTTCTTCCATCGACAGAAATATTTTTATTCGTTCCGTGTTTCGCGACTTAACCCTGTACGAGAAGCGATGGAAAAGAATCAAAGAAGGCAATTCCATTCGGTGAATAGGTCGCCTCGTTTTCCCCATTCTCCGGCGCATTTTACCCGTTGAGAGTCTACCGAAATCGTTACGTCTGCTAAAATTACTCGCACCACGGCAGGGTGTAAACGCAACATGAGTTTAGGTTTGTGTTGCAGGAACTCCTGGCCAACGGATCGATTCTGGATGTAACTCGTTACGATTCGCCGTAAATAACGTCGTCGTAACGAAGCAATGTGGACGTCTCACGGATCCTCGCGTCCGATTGAAACGTAATCGTCACCCTCGCAGCGAAACGCTAACCAAAATAGCGGGAACATCTGCTGCATAGAAATGAGAGAATCAGCCTGCTGAAATGCAATGGAATCTCCGCTTGTCGCGATTAACAGACAACGGTATTTGGATCAAGCACGATATCCCTGAGAAATACGATCGAGTAATAAAACACGGCCATATATTGTTCACGCGCGTCTGAGATTCTCTCTCCAGGGAGGAATTTCTTCGTTGGCTGTACTCTACCCCCGCGCACTAGCAAACAGTCGAGAAACGGGCAAGGATGGCAGCTTCTTATGTCGCGTTCGTTATAATATTCAGCATTTTAGACGCCGAAATTACCGATATATTTCGCCTTACTTTTATTCGTTATCTTATTCGTAAATGGTAAGGCGGGAGCCAAATTTTTCAACGACATATTGGTCGCTCGAACAACTTTGTAAGAAGGATTTTTCTGCAACTAGTCAGAAAGTCATTTTGGCTGTAGGTTATTATAGAGATTATGCGTGAGAACATTCACCTCTGAGATACGATGTATAGATGATATGCCAAATAACGTATCGTGAAAATTTCAAAGGAAAGTCAATCGACGCTACGAATATGAATATAATGAATTTCGTCGTATACGCAAAGCGCTTTAAATGATCTTACACAGTAAATTAAAACGTAATGGGGAACGTTATCGGCCAAGTATTTTGGTAGTATTCGCGGACGTTGTCGACGAGAATCGTTCAACATGCCCAAGTAGATAATAATGGGCAAGTAAGCGAAAGCGATTAATCGTGACTGATCGACCGTAGTCACGACTCGCAGCTAGTGAATGGATTTACCGTAAATGAAATATAATAAAAGCCGGAGCACTGCGTACGGTTCATCGACCGATTTTCGAGAATTTACACAATTATTTTCTACAGCTGCTTGTTAAATCGAAATCCTTTACCGATATCACTTGACGATACTTGCGACTTAACGATTTGACGATTTTACGGCTTATGTAAACATTCGCAAAGCGTGCAATCTCACATAATGGCGTGCGAGAGAAGAATTAATCACGTTATAGCATGAAAAAATACATATACGAAGCGAGTATTTACATACACTTTTGTTTCGTAGTAGGTGTATCCTTCATCGAAAATAATTACTGACTTCTCGTTTTTCTCAATCTTTTTCCCCATTATCGACTGTATAACGTCACTGTTCTCGGAATAAATATCGTAAATATCGAACTAGGCGCGATTAAACATGGCAAAGTTAACGACGATACAAGCAAACCTGTAACCATTTCTAATTCGAGTTTAATAACACGTACAACGATCGAAAAGACTTGTAGAAGAAAGGTCTAGCTATAGAAGGATTACAACGTACAACGTACCAACTGCGTTTTTATGAAATTACAATTATACGAACGATTGATCCGGCCGTTTGGCATTAAGAAATTCTCCTGTTTTTCTTTGCGTGCTCGATTACTTTATTCGTTCGAAGGGCGGACGTTCCTTTCGATCAAAAGAATCGCTAAAATGCTTCGAAATAGTACAAAGAGAACGTAACGAGCGAACATTTCGGATACATTTTGTAATTCAGCCACGCCCGGCTGCCTTGTAGCGTGATAACGTAAGTTGTCGTAATTGCGTGCCATGCATAGTCAATGCCGCTTACCTATGGTACGCGTATTGTATCGCGAATCTTAGCAGATTGTAACGAAAATCTTGTCGATGACACCGCTTACTCGTTGTTTCCATCGTCCTCGATTCATCCTCCTCGAGATCGATCGATCGATCGATCTTACGACGTCCAATATTATATCGCTTTGGCTTTTCGTCGTTTTCGTATATTCCCCATCGAGTAGTTTCGTAAGTTTTCAAAAGGAAGAATATTTAAGAAACTGTGAAGAAATTTCCCCGTTTTACTTTTTACATAGACTTCTCAACTCTTAATTAGAATAAGTATCTAGACTTTAGACCGTGTATTTTGGGAAACCGCCGGCGTTTTTCACCGAGCTCAAATTTTTTCTCCTGACAGTCGTTTCTGTCGACTGTCGGTAGAACGTATATTTAGGAAGGCTATTTATATTTTGTATTTGTTATACATCAGCCCGTCAAACAGATGTTATTCTTTGAACGATCTATGTACATACATATTCGTTATTTGGTGTTTCGGGTTAAATCTTTTCATAAACGAGTTTGCATGACATTTTTCATTTACTGGGAAATTTACTCTATTAGTAAATATATATATATATATATATATAGATCATCAAATTTATAATCTCTGTTGTACAAGTCACATCGATTGTCGTTTGACGATACACGATCACACGAATCATATCTTTTCAATATCTATCGCAAATGCTCATTTATTGTTTACTTCGTGCAATTATTTCACTAAAATGCCATCTTTTGTACGTGAACGCGAATAATAATAGAAATCGATCAGAGTTGATGATCGAACAAATAGATGTACGATATAATCGTAAAATTTGTTTCGCGTTGAACGTTTCATCCCGGATAACTTGCCTAACAGAAACACACTCGATACCAGTATTTCGAAAACAACTTAGAAACTTGAATGGTAGCCAAAATTTACTGGCTAAAATAGGTACCGAAAGAATACTCGTTTCTTTTTACACGTGGGAAAGTACGGCGGCTGAGAGTTATAATTCGAAGATCGCCAATTACGCGGCTAAAATATACGTATGTTTTCGTCTATGTACTATACTCGTAAACGATACTATGCACTACTATGTACTACAGCGGTAAATAGATGCGTATGCTTTCAAATTTTGTAGCGCCTTTCTTAAATTATCCGTGGAGAACGCGTGTCATTTCATATCAGCCGAACGTTAACCGAACTCCGATAAATATTCAGTTGCTCTGAATTATCTACTACATCGCAGGAAACTTATGATTTACGTTGTGTAATTCAGGACTCATTCGGCTCGAGCGTGAGTCGCGTAAACACAAGTCTCTCGTAATTAAACGTGTGCCTATTTCGAAATGTTAGTTGTGTAGCGATGCGACAAGTAAATATATATACTATACGGAATAAATCCACTAATAGGCGATTGTACACTAGGATATCGAACATCTTGGGACATTTTTTGAAGAATGAGAACGTTTAATGTACAGTTTGATAGGTATCGTTTAGAACGTAGAAAACGGTCGTGTATAAAAGAGGAAGGTAGCGTGGATGGTAGCCTGCCTGGAGGGAGCACCACGAACGTTAGCGGTTGAGAACACCGTTCGGCCAGGGAGAAGTCACGAACGCAAAAGGAAGGCGACGCGACGTAAGGTAAAAGAGTTTTGTTTGGGTAGAAGAGGAAAAAAAGGAAACGGCTTCGGAAGCCACGTAGACCCGACCATACTCGATTCTTTGTTGAATTTTCGACCATGAGTTTGTGCAGCAATTACCAGACGAGCATTTCTGAAAAGCGATCTCCCCGTCTCGATGACCACGACCATGGTAGCGCGCGTTCGGATAGTTTCGCGTCGCCGTGGAATATTCCATCTCCGTGCTAGCTACGCTTTATCTGCATCTATACGCTTTATCGCGTTTATTATCCTCGTCGATTATTTCTCCTTCTTTTCTCTCGGCTCTCCATTCGCGTATCGCTATACGTACGGTAGGCTATTATCGCGATGATCGCGATGATCGCGATGATCGCGATGATCGCGATGATCGCGATGATCACGGTGGAAATTAATCCTACGATATCCTTGTACAACGTCCATTGATCGAATTGTGTCGCATCGACGTACCGTTGTTTTTCTCTTTTACCGGATCACACATCCGATCCTTTTTAATCTACGAATTAAAGAAAGGGAAATACTAGTGTCTAGTATATAGCGAAACAACAAGCAAAAACAGAAACGTATTAAATACGATATTGAGATCAACGCGATCGTATCGCGCTATGTCGCGTGTTGCGCAAAATCTATTATTGTTATCGCTTCCGTCGAGTGTTTTCTTGACGAATCTCGATCATCGTCGTTTCATTTGCAACCGTTTGCAAAAGCTGCGCGTTTTCCGAGCCGCGTAACGCACGACGAACCTTCCACGTCTATTCCAAATTATATAAAACGCGGCTCAACGAATCATCTGTGCGCGGGCAGTCGCGCGAAGCGCATCTCGACGCGTATTCGTCCGGCTACGACGATGCTGGCCCGCGAAAATCAAAACCCCTGATGATTAGACAACGTTAATCGGGGTTAGGGGGCGGGGAGGGGGAGCGCGCGAGCTCGTGCAACAAAGATAACAGCGTGGTGGATGGTTATTTTCGCCGCTCTGTCTTTTCTCTAGCCTGTCGGACAAGTCTAGATGCTTTCTGACCTGCTAAAACAAATGCCCGACCTATCTGGGGTCGCTTCTTATCCAAGCGGAGACCTATCTACGTCGAGGAGCCGAAAAATACCCCATGATGTTGTGTTAGTCCCTCGCTAAGCCAGCCATTCGAGCGGACGATCCATACGAACATCGTTTTACGTTCGAAAATATATATATCTAGATGCGGCGTGTTGCATCGGTGTTGAAACCGAGGATAAAGAAGAGAAATCGAAAAAAGGAAAAGGATGGAGATAGGAATTCGGTTTTTGCTAAGATATATTTTCGATGTTTCCACGATATTCGTGGCATATCGAGCAAAGATTCGAGCACGATCGGAGTATCCCCGATTACGCGCTAATCTCTCGCCTTATCTTAATCGTATCTGTTTTAGCCGATGCGATCGTCGAAAATGATCGTAAGTAAGAAACGATTGGTTTCATACCGATGTAAGGCTTCGTTGACCTACTACGGTGACTACGCAGATACGATCGCCTAAAATCTCTTCTGTTGCATCGATATTCGTCTAAATTCGATCGAACCGATTATCGCGAAGCAATCGTCGTGCCGCGCTATGGCTGCGCCGTTTCCTCATTTCTGTCACGTACGAGCCAGCTTATACGTAAATATTATTCATCGAGTAACCGCGTAAATACACAGGCTACGCCATACGAACATGCAAATAACATAACGCGCTTAAATTCCTGCAATACCCCTCGATCATTTCTGTCTATTCGCTTTCAATCGTGGCGTCCTAAAGAACATGGAAGCACGGTTGGCTCGATCGTACACGAATATTCGTATTCTATTATGCGAATATTATCGACACGGTACGATATTAGATCCAAAGGCAGACATTACTATTACGGGGAAAAAAAAAGTGTTAATGGTTGATCGTTGCTCGCGGTCGTTAATTGTTGTAAAAGTTGCTCGATGCTGATTGCGAGTCATAAAGTACAACAAGTACTTATAATACAAGTACGATAATACTAGCAGGATGATAATGAATGAAATTAAAAATTGAGAGATAATAAAGTGGTCGGACCACTTACTTTCCAGTAACATTGCAATGCGGAGTATAAAAACGAGTGACTTTGCGAAAAGAAAAGAGGCTGATAATAAAACAAAAGTATAGAGATAACTATATGTACATACTTTATATCTTTTATTAGCGAACACGATATCTTTCAAAACGAAAACGTAACGTAAAATCTAACTTCGTTTCGCGTCAATATCGGGCTAACTAATTCGTGAGCGGTAAGACCGGTTTCACACGGAGATACGCGTACACCAATGGAAACGATCGCACGACGATTCTCGCGAAACGCGGTACCCCGACATTCATTTCGCGTAGCTTGGAAACCATACGTTTCGTGCGAAAACCACGGACGAAACGTTAAAACAAATAGCAGTATTCGCTATTTGTACGCAATCAGCGGTACGCGCATCACGACACTCGTATCTCCGTGTGAAAGCAGCCTAAAACGAGCGATGTCAGCCAAACGTATCAACGATCATCCGGAACGTAATAAAAGAAGGATACGCGATTTTTCCGACTACGATGCGCAGAAAATATATAATATTTTGATGGGTATCGCTGTTACTAATGAAATTATAACGAATATTCGTTAGTTGGAAAAAGATTGTGAAATGACGAAAGTAAAAATCTAAGAGTAAGAGAGTTTAATGAAATCGTGAATCGAATCGATCTTTCAGGATTTTTCATCGGAGAAATAAATCTCTCAAGGTGAAATCGCGCGTGAAAACCAAAGGGGACGAGCTCGTGACAGATTCGATTCGAAGATGGCGAATGATCCCGTGGAAGAAACCCGAACGCATCGTCGTTGAGCAGAAAATTACATTACGCAACGTGTGAGCCAGCTGAAGCGATCGGAGGACGGAGAAGAGCATCGCGCTACTTCGTCTCAGTGGGAACGTTATGACAGCCGTAAAAGCGCAAAATCTCATCTTATTGCCCTGCACCTCGTATTCTTTAAACTTTAAAGTATACGTTTGCCGTAGCCACGCGATAAGTGAGCGGCCCCTCGTGCAGGAGACACGCCCTGAACCGAGAAAACGTTCCCCCAATAATTTCAAGCTTTTCTTTTCTCCTTCCCTTCTTTTTCTTTCTTTCTTTCCTTCTTTCTTTCTTTCTTTCTTTCTTTCTTTCTTTCTTTCATTCCTTCTTTCCCTTTACCCTTCTCCTTTCGTTCTCCTGCTTCACTTTTTTGACTGCGTGCAGCGTGCTCCGCACTTGCTCCTCAGCATGGGGTCGGTAAAAATGTAAGAACCTCTACGAGGTATCATCTTCTTCTGTCTCGTAGATCGTCCTTCGGTACAACGCGTTCAAGTACCGGCGCGATCCCTCTATCTAGCTTCGACGTCATTTTAAATAAAGTATTCGAATGATTATATTTCAATCCGTGCCCCTCAAAATATCTAATTATATAAGAATATATAAGAATATAGAAATAGATATAACAAGAGTACTTTTTCGAAAACAGACTCGTTCGATGTATGTTATTTTCCTCGTGAATCGACGATAAACCGAGTTTCGAAATACTCGGCTGTCGCTTTTCACCGATGGCATTTTCCTAGGTTCGATGTGATAGATGGAGAAAGAAAAAGCACGAGCTTCCCTTGTATCGTAAATTGACGAAAGAGTGCGATGTTCACTTGGGCCGGCAGTGTGCCAAGGACACGGGTGAAGCTCCTCGTTTTTCTTCCTATTTTATCGTATCAAAATCGACAGAGGAAGCGGTATTATTGTTTTTCAGGCAATTCTGAAGCCGATATAGACAACTTCGCAAACTAACGCAATACCATTTAAACTAGCTGAACAACTGCCGCAAAAGTATGGCAACTACGAAGTGCGAGCGTCGATATAATATATAAATATATAGGATTATAAAGCACGACAGCGCGAACAGTGTGAAATGTTAAATTATTCTAACGAGAACAAGAAGGGGAAAAAAGACGTGGCGATCTGGAATACCGTAAATCGATTTAGAAAATGAGATGGATTTTCCTTATTCGTGCGCACAGAATCGAGGGAGGATGAAACTATGTAAAAGCAAATCCTATCACTGTTTCGACGCTTTTACGAAATTACGAAATTTCGTGAGAAAATGATATATCATTTAACGTAAGGGATGTTGAAAAAGAAAGAAATACATAAAATATCTATATTATAACTATTTTCCGCATTATGAGGTAGGTATTTGGTGTTCGTAGGTTAAGAAAATCGAGTGATTTCCTAATGTCCTAGTGTTACGAAGATCCGGTTATTAGCAGCGTACACGAGGGTTAGGGAAAGAGTGCGAGAAGGATGAAAAATAAAAGGAAGAAGGAAGAAATTCTAGCCGATTGTTCGGCATGAATGAGGCACCTTGCTCGCTGGCAGCGGTCTTTTCCCCCTTCTCCGCAGGTGAGGTCAAAATTTCAACGACAATGAGTCGGAATAACGACTTTCCAAACAGACTGCACAATACCTGAATAGGGAATGTCGTCTAAAAGGTCCCGTAAGTTTTCCATAAGGACAATCGGCACCGGGGTAAAAAGATAATCCGATGAGTCACCACTGATCTCGCGTTCCCCGTGTTTTCGAGGAGTGACGTCTGACTCGAGAATTTTTCTTTGTCAGTTATACTACCCCCTGACAGATAACTTCACGAGAATGTGAATACAGGTGAATATTCTCTAATGATATACCTGTAACTTTTATTTTTCAATAAAGTAATGACAATTTTAATACCATAGATTCTCGAATTATCGTCGAATCTTATTAATCTTTACTTTTTACTTTTGAACGCGTGAAATGTGAAACTCGGTTTCTCTGATAACGCGGACGAGATGCACGCTTATGTATAGATCGACGATAACCGTAGTCGTAAGATCGCAGAGATCAACGATCGCCGGTAAAAAAAAAAAAAAAAGATAGCGGTTGTTCGAAGGAGAAAGCTATAAACATTCGTATTTGAATAAATTAGCTATGCGGAGAGAAGAGAAAGAAATATCGGCGTAATCGGTTCTCTGGAAACTAGCTTTTACGCGTTAACCAAGAACGTCGACGATCGTCAAACGAAGCGGCAAACACTCGCGTTAAATATCGCAACTTTCCATCGATTCAAGAAAGATGAAAAAATATGGCTATGAAATGTTCGAACGTTTCTAAATGAATTAAAATCGTCGCCGTATCTAAAAAGATATATATATATATATGTATGTATAATCTCGAATCGTTTTCCTAAGAATAAGGATTTTCTAAGAAATTTACCAAGAACAAGGTTTCGTTACTACGCTCTTGCGAAACGAGCTCGAGCCTTTTCCTCTCGTACATTGTCTTTCAACGATGATCTAAAACGATGAAATATCTAAAACGTTTGAACGTATAATCGAAACGCTTTCGTATGTTCGCGTTTGGCACGTGCTAAACCGTGAAAGAGTCGATAAACGTGAAATTATACGTAGAATAAAGAAGGTCTACGTATCCTAGTAATCTTGCGCCTGCTTCCTCGTGTCCGTCTCCTGCTGCTCGAAACTCGTTAAAGTTCCAACGTATATACCGGACCATGTTTACGCAGGTATGTAACAACGAACGAGAACAACGTTCGCGTACATACATGTATTTACGAGAGTAAGTTGAGCGTCGCTTTACGTATCCCGGCTAACGCGGAAAATACAACTTTCTGCCACTTTCTGCGGGCCAACTACAGAAATACGTGGCGCTTTAGTGCTACGTTCTCTTTCGAATGCTAATGCGTGTATTGTAAGGAAGCTTGTATAATGGAATAGCTTGGGACAAGCGATGAGTCGAGATGATAAACAATGTAAACGTACGGAAAAAGAAAAAAGAAAAAGCGCCTTCCTTTTGCTGGAAAGAAAAATCGTAGGAATCGGGTAAACCCAAAGTCGAAAGTTCGCTGTACGGCGATTCACGTAGCCGATTCACGTTCAACGAGTCGATCGTTTAATGTACATCGACGGAAATAATTTTGCTTTTGTTCGTTTCCGTGGAATTATTTGCTTCTATCGAGAGATAACATCGGAAGGAAATAGGGGGCGTGAAGAATCTTACGCGATCTATCCTTCTGTATTTTTCCCACGTGACTTTAAGATGCTACGGCCCGTGTCCTGTTCACCCATTTTCGAAGGACCTTAACCAACCATGAAGTAACTTGCACGCTAGTTATCTTTAATACTACGGACCTGCGATCGACGTCGAAAATCCATGATTCCTTCTCGATACTTTCAAAGTCTTCTCTTTATCCTCTTGTCCTTAGAATTCTATTATACTCAAATTTTACACTCTGGCGTATTATTTTGCTATATTCGCTGTATCGGAGATGAAACGGAACTGCCGCGATTATTTTTAGTAGAATAATTTTAAACTCACTTTCAGAGTAAGAAATACCTTCTAGCCCAACATTGCCGATATTTATGCCCACAACGAAAATAATATTTTCTAACTCGACTAGGATCGATTAAGCGATTTTAAGTGGAGAAAAGTCTTGCAAAGACGAACAACGGTCGATCGGTGATACGTACATACTTGCATATACGTGGTCGATTGTACACTTAAATGCACGGATTTACGGGTGTTGAACACCGAACACCGGAAATCCTTGAGTAGTGTTGACGCGTACATCGAGATGACCGCACTAAATACATGCATAATTGTATTGTTACGCGACCCATGTGAGTTACAAGTTGCTTAATACGTATATGCCTTGCATCGAATTCAGTCGTTTCGCACGAATTATGATAAAACGGTAATTTACAATCAGCTTATCTAACGATCGAATTGGCAAATTTAACAATTTTTACTTTCTCGATCTATGAAAGATTCATCCTGATACAATGGAGAGAGAGAGAGAGAGAGTGAGGGAGAGAGAGAGGGAGTGAGGGGGAGAGAGAGAGAGAGAGAGAGAGAGACTTGTCCAAGTTATACTTACTCAGAAACTTGATCGCGAAGGAACGATATTCTAGTAATCGTGCGAATCTACGAAAGCCGTATATTTTTAACATTAGATTTTTCTCAACAGTCAGAGAAAGAGCTGAGAACGGCTAATCGTCGTCTAGTGTAAATAAATTGAGAGATATAGGTTCGACAAAATTTCTACGCGTACAAAACCAAAGAACCGTAGGGGGGAAAGGGTAGGCTGGTACCGACGGCAAAGTCTTAGGAACAATAACAGCGCATATCGGACATCTAAGAATAAAATACGTAAAAGAACGGATTGAAAAATTTGCAACAGAACTGGTTAAAAGCATGACACGAAGTTGAAGCGTCAGAAGACTGAGGAGAACGAAGCCATACGAGTTGCTGGCATGAAAAATAAGGAACTGGAGTGGAAACACTATCGAGTGTTGTCCACACACCACGCGCACACCATATCTACGCTAGTAGGTTCGCTGGTTAGGTTAGGCCTCGATAGAGCCAGTAAATGTAATATAGATATTAAACAAAAAAATGTTGTCCCTCGAGTAAATAAATGACTTTTCTCTATTACGTATACCGTACTATCAAGTGTACTATCGGTACTGTCAACCAAGTGTAATATATTAAGCGTAAGTATCTTTATACATTATACACGTTATAATGTAAAAAGTTTCCACGTGTTCGTCGTTCGGTACTGAACATCGAACGTCGTCCAGTACCGACCAATCAGCCAATCGAACACTGCAGACGAAATTTCTTTTATCTGTAAATTTAATCTGTTGCCAACTGAAATTAAATTGAACGTTCGTCTAATCTTTCTTCTATCTCTCGCCGCGGAAAAATGTTTGAAATTCCAAAGTGAGAAAAAAGGAAAGCGAACGGAAGAGAGCACGAATGCAGCTTCGAAGCTACTCTTTGAGAATAAAATGACCCAGAGACAGGTCGTTGAGGCTTTCAATGTTCCAAAAACGACGAATGCAAAAGGCTGGGGAGATGTCGAATGCGCAGACTAAGAAAATATTAATCGCTCTACTCGTGGTATACGTAAAAATAAAATTTCGATAGGGATGTGTGTTGTATCGTCTAAACGTCTGTTTTTTAACATCGTTGACCGTTTAAAGCGAAAAATCTACCAATTAAAGAATTGGTCGATATTGAACGATCGTTTTTCGTCCCCTTCAAACTACTAGGTCTTTTGATCTAGGTCTGGAAACTAATTTTTTAAATTTGGATTTTTACCGGGCTCCAGATACCGTAACGAAAGAACATAGAGCGGTCGATTCTCTCCTAATGTTAGTTCTCTGTTCTATTTATTGCATGCGTTTTGTAAACTTTTGTTTGCCTGAAAGTCGTCGAAACCGTGTTGTTATTATTGAAGCTCGACCGAAGGTCGTGAATGATCGACGCGGTAACGTTAAGAGTCAAGGTCATCTGAAAGTTGTAAAAAAATCATGGAGATCGTATTGTTAGCAGTCAAGGTCGTTTGAATGTCAAAGCGAGGTCAGCCAGATCATGATTTCTATATAGGACGTATTAACTGATCAAAACTGACGATCATCTGGAACGTAACGAGTTGCCGATCTGGTAAGAAGTATCAGAAATTACAATGTTCCGAGCATAGTCGAATATAGTTTTCGCGTGGCAGTTTGGCAGAGTGGCAGCAACAATTTTCTATTAATTTTTCGAAAACCAACAATTTTCAGAGTATCGTTGCGAAACATCGGGAAACCTATGAACATACGTTAGATGTTAGATATGCTACGACGGACGCCATGGGTATACCCGTAGAATGTAGTAGAGTTGTGGACTATAGAAAGTAGACGAATACGCTGTATATACGCGAAGGATAGATTCCTTCCATCGAACGTATATACGTGCATACCCATGTATGTATGTATCTATGTATGTATGTATGTATGTATAAACGTATGTACACATCATGTGTGTATGTATGTACGTATGTATGTAAGAAGAGCCGGATACGATAAAGAATTATCATTCGGGAGGGGGGGGGGGGGGGACGACGACAAACGGCGAGGGGGACAAACAACTGTTCGGTCTTCTTTATCAGCCCTTAGCTCGATAGATGTCACGAATAGCGATACCTATGAGAAAGTTTGAAAATGGGGAATAAAAAATAAAATAACGATACGCGACCACGCAACTATCGTTATATTGTAACAGATAATTGAGATACACATTCTCTGGACCATCCATCAGAGTAGCGTGTATCGGTTTTTTATTTGTATCGACTCGTCTCTATCTATTATATTTCGAATAAATAAACTGCCTTGAATAGAACTGTAGAATTAATTTATAAAAGGCTCGTATTATCTTGTCAGATTGAAATTTTCGATGAAATCGAAGGTCTGGCCGCGGTTTAAATTTTAGTACCTTTATGTTTTATAGCGAACCGGTGTAGCG
Source organism: Bombus pyrosoma (assembly GCF_014825855.1). NCBI lineage: Eukaryota > Metazoa > Arthropoda > Insecta > Hymenoptera > Apidae > Bombus > Bombus pyrosoma. The sequence continues at coordinate 11,022,525 of NC_057782.1, read as the reverse complement.
AAGTGAACCGGGCTATACGGTAAACCGGTTTATAAATTTTATTCAAAACAGCTCACAATAGAGATACCTATGCGCAAGCGTTTATACAATTTGAAAAATGTCGCGGCAAAACTCGTTAATATACGTAGAAGGGTACAAGAGTACAGAATATCAATTTCAATTCTTAAACATTCTTAAACATAGTTGAACGTTTTATAAAATAATACGAATAAATGGCGAGAAATCGTTATAATTCAAATACTATTACGAACAGATTGTTGAAAGCAAATTTATAGAAAAATATTTGGATAAAAGTTCGATTTGAGATCGGGAAAGATATACGGATATAGAGATAAAAGGCAGAGTGCAAGGGGGCAGATATCTGCAAGTTATAGATCGACGTGGTAGCCACCGTGGGCATCGTTTTTGCGCGGGAAAGGTATTTTCGTTCTGCGGATCTGCTTTGTTGGTCCGCGTGTTAAAATATCTTTGCACGTTAGAAAGTGTTTGCGGTCGGAAGATATTTTAGGACATGGAAACGTTTCCATGGTGAGGTGAGGTCAACCAAGCTGTACCATAAACGAGGGATCTACGAGTGATAAAAAGCTGGCAATGCGCTTTCAAGTGGGCGAATTTCTGATACCATAATAAATAGCTGACTCGAAATTCGGCAGAACGATCGGGTTGTGTGTACAGCGAAATGTAATTGCGATGTAAAGCAAAAATAACCATAGTTATATTATAGTAGATCGAGGTGATGATAAGAGATCGTTCCTCTGGAAAGAGATAGTTTTATACGCGTGTATATTACAAAGTGGTAGAACGATTGTTATATCGATCGATTACAGCCGATGATGTAACTTGTAAGTGCCTATGAAACTCAACGATGAAAATTAACGATGTCGAAGAGAAGCTCGATTAATTCGGATTTCGATTAAATGGAAAGTGCAATTTTTACGCGCTTGGTAAAACAAACTCGAAAGATAAAAAGACAACTACGGCGCTACACGTTGCGAGAGCAAATCGTTTAAACGGTTTAACGCTATGCCCTCTGCGATTGATAAATCTGTGCCGAACAGATTGCCGCTCGATTTTGAATATGATTTTCTTTCTCGTCGATTTTAGTCTCGTCGAGCCTAAGCCAAGTACAAGCGGTATACGCGAAGAGATAGGAAAAACACGTTGATTCTTTTACCTTCGAACGTGAAAATCGTATACAGCTGTCCTCGACTAAGCCTTCGAAATGATCCGACACGAAAACAAGCCGACCGGCACAGATGTGCGATCGCAAACTGAAATGCACGTGGAAAAATAAAGCGTGACTCATACTCGATATTCAGACGCGAATCCTATAAAACGAACAATCGTAATGGCGCGTTCGAAAAGTTTTCGCGCGTTGAGGTTTCCGCTGAACGCTTTGTAAATAATCACTCGTTATACGCTGTGCGCGTAGTATGGGAACGATGTTGTAAGAAGACGGAGTACGATTAACTTTTTCTTTTTCTTTTTCAAAGTTTTAAGTCGCATCAACTTACGGCTAATTTTATATTCGATGGAAACAATCGCTTGTAACTACGCCCAAATTCGAAATGAGCCAGCCAGAGATTAAGTATTTTCCTACATTTTACCAAAGTACGAACGATATCTGTTTTCCGTTTTCTATAACGGGGAATGAATGGGGCAGTAGATTGGAATTATTTTTTCATTCCATACTTTTCGTCATTTTCATTCGCTTTCCGTCTGTCTAATGCACGCTATAAACATTATACCGTTAAGCATCGTAGATTACCCTCTGTGCGAAATAAAATTTCCAAACAGTTGAATTTAGTTTCGTGCAAAATATACGACACCGTGGTAATTTAAACATATATATATATATATATATTGTCACCGTGTATATTGTTATACCGATTAGCGCGATAACATAATTCGGTAAATAATATTAAGGAAGAACGTATGGATGATGAAAACGATCGTCGTTCTTGGTAAATTTAAACAGATGTTCCGTGAAACGATTCTCTCTGTAAATACGTGCTACGTGTTTTGAAGATGATTTTTTCTAATCCATCGAGAGATAATGCATCTCTGGTATACGCAACATTTCAAAGGGCGATCGTCCTTATCAGTGAAGCGGCATTATCGCGGCCTAAATGTTTGTCGTAGACGATACACAAGTTTTCAGGCGGATTGGAACACGTCTACTTTAAAAATTCCACCCGCTAGTGCTACGCTACCGCCGATACGTGGTACTTAAGTACTTGAGTATCTACTAGCGTTTGTTGGCATCGTTCATTTTTTTCTTTCCCCCTTCCCCCCTCCTCCCCCTCCCCATCTAGCGCGAACTTCTTTACGATTCGTAGTGATTACGAATAGAGTGAAACGAATATGTAGAATGCGTCGCAATAACTTAAGAAAAAGATCAGCTTTCGATATCGTCGATAACTCAGAAAAATCACGTATACATGCTATAATATATATAGAGTATAAATTTGTTTCGGGGCACCCGATATATACACCCATCTACTAGCCATAATTCGTACAATTTCGAATTTTTCGAGATCGGCGCCAGATTCCACGTGAATTCTGGAGATACGAATTAATTCGACGTACATGTGATTCAGGTGGTTAATTAATGGAAGATCGTCGGCGCGGTGAGGGCAACAGGTCTGTAGAGTTGGCAACGTCGCTACCGTTAAAATGTAAACAACTCGGCGTAGTACAGCCTGCGAGGAAATTTTAAAGGTTGCCAGAAGATATACTCGAACGCAAAACCTTCGGCCTTGCGTTCGAGCTCGAATCTTCGATTCGATCTCTATTACTCTTAACTCGTAAACGAGACGGTCCTTGAGATTTTCTACTTGATTATCTTTCTATTCGTCATTGACAAACGTTACACAAAGAACTATCGTGCGAAACTTGAACACTAACGTCTCGAGATCCACGATAAATAGCTTAGTTACTAACATTGAGAAATTCCGAAATTGAAAATAAAAAGGAGGTGGCTGTGGATTGGACGGAGGAGTTGGAGTCGAAGGAGTTGGCGTCGGAGCAGCCAGAAGAAGCAGGATACGTTCGGCAAGGTCGCATCGACGCGACCCGACGCGACCCGACGCGACCCGACGATACGCGTTGAAAATTTCCGTCACGAGGGTCGCCATGATTTTGTACGGCAAACTCGTATGTTTATCTCGGGAATTGCCGTGTGCCAGAGAGAGAGGGCAACACAATAATAAGGGGTTTTTTGGACAGCTTTGGAGAGAAGAGCGAAGAACAGCCGACGAAGGGAAGGGAAGGAGAGGAAAGGAAAGGAGAGGAAAGGAAAGGAGAAGAAAGAAAGACGGGACGTGATCGTTGGTGGAGCTGCTTCGTAGCTGGGTCCAGGGGCGAGGGAGAAGGGAAGACAGAGAGTGGACGAGCAGGTCCTTAGATCCCTTGAAAAATGAATCTCTCACAGATTCAGGGTTATCCCCGGCCCGGACGTCCACCAAAAACGATCCCTAACCTGCGTCAAAACTTCCAGGCAGCAAATTTTACTTTTGTAAATGGATACTTTGACCGATACCGATCTACTAAATATGACGTATAGCTTTTAAGGTTGCACTCTCGACAATGAAAACCGATCCCTTGAAACGAAACGTTTCGTCGTCGTCATCGTCGTCGTCGTCGTCGTCGTCGTCGTCGTCGTCGTCGTTGAGGCGATTTTCCTATCCATGTATGCACATATTTCGGTGTGCAGATAAAAGTATACGTTGTATCGATAAGTGAGTACATAGTTCAAACGGCATACGTAATTTTTTCGCCACGATACAGAGCTCCAATGAAACATTTACTAGACGTGTTATAAAGCTACATATCCGTTCTACTATTATTTCGTATGCCGTAGTTGGGACCGAATTGCGAATCGAAATAAGATACAATTACGAAAAAGATATAATTCCTGAAACGATGTTTGCGGTGTAAATGGACTCTGAGCGATACCTATTTAAAACGTAACTTATCCATCAGTGGTAATAATATAATTTTCCAAGGTTCTAGTTTCCAGAAAATTCGATATTTTTTCCAAGCTTTCGGTGTTATATACGCATTGTAAATATGCAATTTGCATATTTACAATTACACCAGAAATGTTCCGGTATTTGAATTTTTATCGAAACAATTATTTCGATCTTGTCAAGTTTTGTTTTTTTTTTTTTTTTCTTCTTTTCACACGATAGAGACAAATAAATCTAAACGATAGAGATAATAAATTTTTCTATGATAAATCTTAAAATACATAATTTCTTCTTACAAGAAATATTTTCTACGCGAGCTAATCGACTCGTTCGAGAGGAAATACATAATACCGATACGAAGTAATTGAAATATGAAACGGAAAATTTATACAGTTTCGTCAAGCCGTTAACTCGGCGTGTTATAATTAAACTTGGCAACACGAGTGTGCGAATCGAACGTTCATAATGTTATCAAAGTTTCGTAGATGCAGACTTACGAGCGAAGAAACAAGTTTTTCGTGACACACATACCCATGAGTGATGTAACGTAATTGCAACGATGAAGCAATTCCGTAAATATACCAGCCAGTTTTGGAATTCTACGGCACGCGTTTTTTCAAATAATTCGTACGCCTTCGATCACAGGAAAAGAGAAGATAAAGAGGAGGAGAATCAAAAACGTGAATTTTATATCGGACCGATGATAAGTCACACGCTGTGCAGATAATATACATATGTAGACGTACTTCTGCTCGAAAGTTTCACATCATTTATTCGACGAGATGATAACTTGGATTTTTTAATGGTACGAAAGTATATCGAGCAAGACAATTTAATAGATTCGACGTAAAAATTAGTAAACGGTACCTACCTGATATCGGAGTAAGAGAAATATTCGTCCCTGACAGAAACGTATTATTACGATAACAGGGTTTAAATGTAGTCTTTTCAGTCTTTTCAGTCTTTTCAGTTTTCGGAAAGCTGAGAAATTACTGGCCGTGGAAGTGTTAGGAATTTCAACGCGACCAACGCAGCACGTTTAAAATATCGACAAATCGCAAAGAGGAAAGGAAGTATCGCCATTTCCGGCGCGACAAACCGCAACTCAACCAAAAACGAACAAATTGTTAAGCAGCGTGGAAAAATATTCGCGATAATTGGCTGGTCCGTTCACGCTGCTCGATTCTTACGAAACGTTGCCAGCAATTAAACGCGTCGCGTCGACTCAATCGGGAAAATCCATTATCGCGCACGACACTTGACGGATCTCTCTCTCTCCCTTACTGCCGATATTGTATGCGATAAAACGAGTGAGGTAAACGTGGCTACGTTCGTCCCACTCCCCTCGTCCATTCAAGTTCGAAGCCACCAAGAACGCGACTAATTCGTACTCGGTCTCTGTGTATAGTGTACGGAGCCAGTGCGTGGCTAGAGCGAAAATTACTAACCTGGGTCAATGAAAGAGGAAAGAATACTATGTAGTTGGCTCAACGACGCGTAAAACGTACGCAAAAAGTCGCGCTACCGGCGCTCGGTTCCCTTCCTTCGCCGTTTAACGGTATTAACCTCCGTTGATTTTTCGGGCGGCGAATCTAGCGGAAGTTTGGAAGACAGATTCGATGAAATTCGAGGCGGGCCGATAGGCAGGTAAGAGAAGTCGCGCGGTTAGTTTGAACGAACCTGTGATTATTATTACCAAGTAAGCAGATACGTTTGCCCGTTCGGCTACATTTTCGCGAGCTAACGAAACATTTCGGTGCGGTTACGTGTGCTGCAACTGGTCTTTAAACCTACGATTACTGACCTAGACCAACGAAACCAGAGGGAGGCGAGGGCAAGGAACAGCCGGCTCGGTGATACGATTGCGTGAATTTGCTTAACTAATGACGCCGCTAACGTTTACCGTGCAATCGGGGCTCGTTATCGTGAATGCGTGGTGCCAACTTTTGCCACTTGGTACACGCGAACGCGTTCCCGCGATAACGTCGTTTCTGGACGAGAATTCGACGGTCGAACGAGTAAGCGTGTAGCATAACCGAGTGTTTACTCGGATGAAACGATGACAGATATTTCGGTATTGGTATATTACAGACAGATATTGGTATTTTAGTTAGATATTTTAGAAGTTGTTTCAAGCGTGAGCCAACTTTTCCAGGAAATTTCCAGCGCTGGCGATTCACCAATGGATCTTTCTTACTTGGAAATGGGGATACTTCTTTATTAGAGATAAGGAACACCGGACGTAGTTTCGGTGTTGGTTCGAATACGAGTAAATTATAGGTGTATAATATATGTATGACCTATGATCCAGCGAGGATACGTACCGGTTCTATTGCCCCTTGATAGCGCGATCCTAACACACAGAGAGCATGCGTCGGTCACCGCGCGACGGTATCCGGGACTAAACTTCGCCTTGGACCGTCATAAATCTAATCCGATTTCAAACTTAAACCTCGTTGCGATTTACGGTTTCGCGGACGTATCGCACTACGCCGAGCGCGGTCCAAGTCGATTAAGAAAAAAAAAGTGACCTCCAAACTAGAAATTGCTTCAATTCAAGAAAGGTGTTTTTTTTTTTTTTTTTTTTTAACTCCGCTTGTAGAGCATTATCGAACGATCGAAACATGTTTTGTTCTTCGAGACAAAGTTCGGCCGTATAGGATGGCCATTGTTTCGCGGTTGGTGGGATAATTATTCATATGTATGTTACGTATATGTATCGACGCTTGTACCCTTCTGCTTCGAGTGCCTTGCAAACGTAATTTTGGAGGTAGCTGTACCGCTTCTATCGTACTGCTGTTGCAGAGAAATTGATATAACTTTACGCACACAATCTCTTAACGTACATACGTACGTCACACGAAGCTCGTTCCTCGAGTGTCTGACTCGACTCGACTCACTCGACGATCCGAGTAAGAGGGAAATCGGTCGAGCAACGTGGAAGGGAAAAGGAGAAACGTTGGAAGATTGTGGTTGGAAAGGAGACGGATGCGTTCGAGCAAAGTGGAAGAAAGAAAACAAACTGGAAGAGGAGTCACGGAGCGAGAAGAAGGCGCTTGTCGAGCTACCGTGGATAGAAAGAGATGCGCGATCGGGTCGGGTCTAAAAGAGCGAGAGTCGAATAAAAACACGCGTCGAGGATCGAGGGAGAGAATGGACGGAGACTGGGTTCGATGAAACGAGAAAGAAAGAGAGAGAGAGAGAGAGAACGCTATAAATCATGAGACGAGAGAGAAGGAAACGCGTTTAGTATAGAAGGAGAGAGAAAGGACTTCCGAAGGCTGCGGTGAGCGACTCCGGCATGGCAGTTAGAACGGGAGAGGAACGGTGAAGAGATGCGATAGTCACGTTGGGTTTCATCGAAAGGACAGAGAACGGAGAAGCGTTCAAGGGCGTGATAAGGAGACGCCGATTGGACGAACGTGCGGGAAAGAAGGAGAACGAGAACGAATGGATTATGGGAATGGAGAGGAAAGGAGATGAGCGAGTCGAGGGGAGTCGTGCGATGGGACGAGAGAGAGAGAGAGAGAGAGAGAGAGAGAGAGAGAGAGAGAAGAAAAAGAGAGGCGCTATGGTGGAAAAGGATGGACGCGTAGGGGGAAATGTAATGGCGGAAGGGAGAGAGGGAGAGAAGGAACGGTGGCGTGAGCGAATAAGGGAGAAAATAAAAGGACCGGGGAGGTGGAACGAAAAGGAGCGCGTAAGAGAACGAGAAGGAAAATGAGAGAGGGCAACGTCGAAAACGAAGGAGGAGGAAGTGACTAATTGACGGAGTGGAGGAAAGCCGGCGGTGGTGCGAGAGGGAGCGGCAGGTCCGGGGGAACGTTCGACGATGCAAGACGAAGAGGGAAAGTGGCTTCGAGCCCCGAGACATCTTGGGGAAGATTTTTTATCCCTTCAAGGTCAGACCTTCGGTATGGCCGCTGCTGGACCACAGCTCTCGCCTTGTCGAAGTAACGAGAGTTAACAGTATCGAACGTCCAACGAGGTAACGTCCCGATCGTTTTATTTACAATTATCATGTAGTTATCAGTTTCGTTTTCGACTCGTAAATTTCTGCGCGTCCGTGTCTACGCACCGGACGTTACGTAACGACGAAATAAAAGAAGACGAAATAAAATAAAACGCGAAAGACGAAACGGCACGGCGATGGTTTGCCAGGCGGATCGGTAAATCCGCGAGAGGAAGCGTCGACCGTTAGTTTAGCACGAACGCGACCCACGAATATCGACTATGAATATCGAATGAAGTATGGAAGCGAGGAGACGGCGATTCGTCGTGGTCGTCGCATCGCCGTCTCGTTTTCTCCGGTGTTCGTGTTTCCCGATCCTGGTCGTATTTCTTGGTACGATGCGCGTGCACGCGCGCCGATTCCCCCTTTCCCTGCCGGGTGGCTATACACGCTGTAAAAGAAACGACGACCATAGGTACTTGATAAAATTTCTCTTCCGGCACAAGGCACAAGTACACTGCTTGTACGTTAAAGGCACGTTAAAGGCACGTTAAAGGCAGGGCCACGCGTGTATACCGTTGCGATCGCGTTACGCTGTCGCACGGTTCAATTCGCCAGCGTGCAGACGCCCCCTTAAAAAATATTCGCCAGCCTTTCGAGTATTGTTCGTACACGGTTCGCGAATTAACGGTAGTTTATGCTGCTACCTGAATCCCAACAAAGACAGAGGACCACGTTCGCGCGTGAAACTTTATCGAAATGGAACGGATATTTACGGATTCTCTTGGTCTCGTTCTCTCGTCCCTCGATATCGATCCAACGATAGCGTGTCCCGCCTTCGGAAATTAAAACTTCAACGCGCAAAGGTATTCCCAAATTAAATTCGTCAAACGTTTCCCATTAAAAATAAAAAAAAGAAAAAAAAACCAGGACCTTGAGTTTCATGGGAGTCGAGGTGAAAATAATTTCGTTCGATAACTACGTATTACGTATCGGATCGTGTTATGTTGCGTATCGTAATTCGCGTCTCTTAAAAATTCAATAACGACAAGAATGACAGCGGTTATGATTCGAGTCGATCCGACAATTAGTATGGTATACCGTCTGCTGGTTGGTCGATGAGTACGTCGGGACATCGTATCTATACGTAGATGCTTAGTTGCCGAGGGGTCCGTCTACCACCAGGCAGTCACTAATATAAGAGGAAATTCGTTATCGCAAGAACGCAAACAAGAATTCAGCTGCCATAGGACCGGCAATTTGGTCAGAGCGGCTGACTTCCAACCGCTATCTACGGGTTGGCGTAACAAGTGGCGGAAGCGAAATGGCCGATCCGGGTAGCGTTTTATGATTTAACCCACTTGTACGAAGGTCAAAGTCGAAATTAGAAACTCCTACGATCGTTTCCGACTTTCGTTCGTTGTCGTGATCGTCGACCGGTAGAATTGGTGGCGGAGAAAGTGTTTGGTCGACGGAGAAAGGATCAGAGAACGGAATGAAAGGAGAAGAAAGGGAGCAAGGTTGATGGGAGAAGGGAGATGCGGTATCGGAGGTGAAGGAAAGACGAATTTGTTCGTTCGATCGTAAGAAACTCGGCTGAAGGGGTGTCAACGGAGGAGTATAGGATAGGACGCGGTAAGAGGAGGGATAGAGAGGGCGGCGATAGTTTGGTGCGCGAACGATGCCGCATCGGAGAGCTCCCGTACAAGCGGGAGACATCGACGGCCGAAAAAGGGGACCGGTTCCTTGCCTGTTCTTCGACCGTAATCCACTGTCCGAGGGAGGTAATTTCGAATTTTGTCAAAAAAAAAACTATCTCCTAACGGGTCCTTCTTACCTGATCCCGGGCTATGATCCGTCGCAAGGGGAAACGTAAATTCGGAGTTTTTAGACGATCGGTCGGTTTTTTTTTCCCTCCTGTCTCTAAGTAATATCTCGTCTCGTTATTAAATTATTACCTGGGGTGATTATCAGGCTGCCGAGTCTGCCCACCATCGAAACGTTCGTATCTCCATAGTTTTTATTTTTATACGCGGTTATTTACGACCGAACATATACGTAAACTTATCTTATCTTGTCAAAGATCTTTTAATATTTGGGAAACGAGTTGAACGTCGATCGAACGTTGATTGCTCGTGATAAGGAAATTCTAATATTCCGTGATGTTGAAAGTATCGAGGATATTTGTAAATTACACGTTTTCCATAGTAACGATCGCGTTACATCGTGCAATTACGCGTCGTTAATTCCTCCGACGAAACAAGCTATTCGTAACGTTACGTTTAACGGTCTAGCGTCTCTCGGTGTTCCTTTTCGTTTCAATTGATTGCCTTTAAATGCCACTACATTGATCTCGTAATATCAACGGCTATAATATCTAACGACGGTTAATACGTTTAACTTTACTTAATGTAAAAAGCTAAGCACAGCTGTGCTCCCAATTCTATGTACGACTGTATTTCAATTATTCGTTTCTGACTATTTCGAGCCGAAATTTCGAGTAAAAGTCAATTACGCGGCAGCGTTTCGACCAAATCGCTCTTCGATCACGGATAACGATAACCCTTCGCTTGCTTAACAGATTCTCCATCGCACGGCCCAAGCTCGAATCGTCGATCCAGCTGGGAACCTTCGGCCATCATTTTTCAACAAAGCATCGACTTATCCCACGATCGAAAGTACGCCTCTTGCTGCAACACGAGGACGAAAACTCCAAAAACTCGCTTAGTCGGTTTTAAAGTCCTTCTACTCTTATATTGTACGGCGATGCTCAATTTTACTCTGAAACGCAACGTTTTCGAATTCTTGGCTCGGTCAGCTTTCACGTGCCTGACTGCGTTTTATCGTCGCTAATCTTCGGATAGCAACGCGAAAAATATTTACCTGCGGGAAGGTAATCGATCGACCTAATCTGATCGCGGCAAACGTAACGCAACGCAGGGAAAAGATCGATTTTGTCGTTGTTCGCGAGCGGCGTAATCGACGCGATGAAAATGCCATTCCATCGGTGCGCGCAACGCCACGTCGTCGGTATCGAGAGCGCCTCCAGCTGAAATCAACACGAATGGCCGCCGCTTATCTGCAGTTTATTTTTACGCTTTTTTTTTTTTTATCTTATCCCAACTAATATTTCTCCTGGTTGTGTTTGAGGATGATTGATAAAGACGGGAGCTGTTATACACTGGCGGCGAGCTGGCCGATGCGCGCGACGCAACGATCGAGCGTCCAAGAGCGGTGGTTCGTGGTTCCGAGGCGAAGCGAAGACGCGACGAGGTCCGCGAGCGCTGGCCAACGATCTATAAATATTCCCATGTTCGATACAATCGGCTGGCTAAACAAGATAAAAAAGACGTGAACGGGAAGGCATGGAAGATTTTCTGTTTCAGTTTTTCTTATTATCATTCGCATGGACGAGAAATCGCGCATCGACGCTCTCTTATCGTTTGGGGCATTCGTCGGATCGTTCCATTGTCCCTCTCTGCTCGTCGAACGACGAGTTTTTTATGCGGATTTTTAAGAATTTACAGGAAATCGGAAAAAGTCTGTGCAAAGTTGCGCAGAATTCGTAGAATATGTGAGATATATAAGATATGCAAAGAACGGTGCTTTCTATAACACTTGGTAGACAAAACATTTTCCTGTCGAGATTTTTCCTTAATTGAAAAATTATATTCTCAAGAATATGGATATGCGGAAAAATCCGACGATGGATACCTAGCATACCTAGATCGTGAAAAATGTTCGCTCCATGAAAAATTTCGATTCTGTACAGATACTGAACGCGCTTCCTTTTAGGTTCGATGTTTAATCAACGACGATCCAACGATCCTGTTTCGTTCGACGATTTCGAAGACAACGGCTTCTTACGTCGCAAATACGACTTACGATCTAGTTTTCTTCGTCGTATAACGATACAGAAACAGAGCGGTAAATTTCCACAGCATCGTTTTCTTACAGTATACGATATATATGGTAAAAAAAAAAAAACCTAGCGCGCCGAGCACGATGAAGCACTCGGCGGACGATAAACCGTCTGGAAGAAATTCGAGAGGATAGAGCCATACGCAGGTACGAGCGATCAAAACGGATCTTTACACCCCTGCGGTTCCTGATCCTTCGATTCGTAGCCGACTCTCCATTTATTTCCCCTACCGGCAACATTCAACGACAAATGTTTCGTAGTGTCTGTCGACCACGATTTCCACCATGCGTATAAATAACTACGGCGGGGTACGCGTCTATATCGTATATCGTATATTCACAGGGGTGCAGGTTGTTCAGGTACACAGGTGTCGCGTGAAACCGGTGGATGACGATTTCGAGGATTACGTGCAAATTGTACAGGTGAAGTCGCACGATTTCCTGTGACGTGATTTTAATTTGAAATAATTTTCTTTCTTTTTTTTTTTTTTTTTTTTTGCAGCTTTCAAGATATTAATAAAAATGTCTCGTTGCCTTTTCCTTTTTCGTTGTTTTTGTATCGTTCGTTTATATTATCGTTGCTTATAGTTTACCCTTTTCAGACGTTACTCGATAATGCGTACTGTCTTCTGTACTATTTTTATTTTGCATCGTTACGTTTCTACGTTTGTGCAAGATATTCGACTAAAAACATTTAACATAATCGGGAAAACGTTGAAACATAGTCGCTAAGAATAGAATACGTTGACAACGAATGATCGCATGAAAATGAGCTTATTTTCGGTTCATGAATCATTCATTCGAATCGTTCATCATCGAAAAGTGTTGTTTATCTTGCATGGTCACGTACGTATTGCGTACATATTCGTCGTTTGGTTTATAATTCGCGTGTTTCTTTTCAGGGACTGCGTCTTAAAAATGTCCGTGGGAAATTAATAGTTCGTAATAACGAGTGCTACAAAAGGTAAACAGGAACGGTAGAATTATAAAAATAAGAAAGTGTTGCGATATTATTTAAAGAAAAGTGAAAACGGCGAGCGAAATCCACGATGGATGGACCGGATAGAAGCAGAGGGAGAAAGATTCTCGAGTTTCACGATTTCCACGATCGAAAGACGCTTCACCCCTACGGTATTCCGACCCTTGGCCTGTCTGCCCCTGCCAACCCCGTGGCGAGGACATTCATATATTTTATAACGCAGGTCGCCTTTACCCCCGGGATAAATAAACACACACGCACGGGATGTATAATGGAGGAACAGGTCGAGCACACAGGTGTCTGAAAGGGGCCAGAAAGGGGCCAGAAAGGCCACGGATGGATGTTACGTGCGTCATCGTTGATGCGTGTATGCCTTGAAAATGGGACTTCTGGTGTCCGACCCCCTACACGACTCTCCTCTTTTAAGGGATCCGACAAACGTGAACAGAGGCTAGACGTATGTATGCGCGTGTATCGTCCTATCTCGTTTCTCGTTCAAGTTTCCCCTTCTCTACCGTTTCTTTTTGTCTTGCTGTCTCGTTTTCAATTCCTTCTACACCGCCGCACCCCCATGCACCGGGCCCGAAATGGCGCAGGTGCTGCCTCCTATAAAATCCTACTAAGGTCGGCATACAGTGGCGTGGATATTATATTAGTCGAGCGGAACTAATTTCCCTCGTAGAAGACTAGGATCAACGACATAGACGACATAGAGTCGCGGAGTAACAACGATATTTCCTAATTAAATCGTCGGTGCCTCTTAAACGGTAATTTTCTTGAACCATGTTATCGAGCGTTCCGATCCGTGTTCCGTAACGTTCGACGTATCCGTGTTCTACGGGCAGGTCTATTCGCCGAATGTGATCCTCGAATCTACATACCGCGCCCAGAACCTTGACGAGGAGAGGAACGTTACCACGGTGCGTGTCGATCACGATCCACGCCCATACCACGTCTCGTAGTCGAACGTCCTTAGGGATGCGACGCACATGTATAGCGGCACGCCACGCGTTTGGAAAAGTATTGACCGAATCTCGTCCTCGCAGTCCAGCTTTACATCTCTGTCCAATTTTTGAAATTCAGATCCCACGAATAAGGCCTACGGGATATTCGTAAGAGCGTAGAACTCTCTGTAAAAATCGATTCGCCGACGTCCGTATACCGGAATGATCGAAGAAACAAAGATCGATATGAAGAAAAGAGGAGGGGATTTGGCGCGGACGTGGATCGACGCGGTGGCTTTCAAAAGATTCCAAGGCTGGGGCGTCTTTCCCACGACCACAACGAACCCCGAACGACCGTTGAAGGAGCTGCAACGTCTACGGGGGTGGGCAAGTCTGTTTTCACATGTGGCTCGCGAAAAAAAGGCCGTCGGAAGGCCGTTATGGGGTCACGGGTCGACTTATGGCGCTGGCTGACTTATGATACTCTTGCGTATGCGTGGTCTTTGTCTCTCCAGTTAGACGCGATATACGCGTCCTCCAAACCGGTCAGTTTCTCTTACAATTTGAAAACGGATTCCATGGAAAGAGACTCTGTCTCCGGTGCGAACGAGCCATTACCGTCTAGGCTGTAGGTATGCAGCTAATGAGAGCTTGATCCAAGCAAAAAGAAAGAAAAGAAAAGAAAAAAAAAGAAAAAAGAAAAGAACGGAGCTTTTGTCCTGAAAGACATCGATTACGAAAGTGAAATTTCTTTCGAATATTAGCTCGATACGAAAGAACGGTTTTGATATTAAACGCACGACCGCCAAACGTACAAACTACGATTGTAGCGAAACACCGCTTGAAAGGCGATTGCGAGGTGGAAATCGAGTTAAATCCCAGTTAGCGTGTATTAGACGCAGCACGTTGCTATTAGACGTCGACGTCGCGCATTGAAAAAGCAATCGATTATAAAATTACCGGTCTTTCCTTTCTCGTTGGTTCGATGAAACAGAAGTGGCACGGCGTAACGGCTGTTACGATTCACGGGCGAAACGCGGTGATGGTAATTGCGATCGAGCGATCGATCCGGCAACAGATAATGCCACGTTCACGATGGTATTCGATAAAGATCTCGTTAAAGGAGCGTGAAATTAGCGGTGAAACAAGCGAGATCGTCGTGGCCGTGTCGCTGGCAGATGTCTAGACCTGTATAATCATAATCGAGCCGCAGGATTTTAACCTGATCGCTGTTTCCTTGTTAGGGGAACGTGCGGACGCTTTATCAATACGAGAAAGTGATTCGTGGCCGATACGACGAGACGATGATAGCTCGTATCGGTTCTTACGAAAATTGAATTACACGATCGGGGCAAGTTGGCGGATTAACATCGGTGATTCTTCTTCTTTTGTTCTCGTTTTTTAAAATGTATTTTCGGGATCGGGAATTACGCGTATTTGCGGTTCGTATGTTTTTAACGTGGACGCGATCTTATCATTACCTTTATAAGCGTTTCAATTTCTTGATCAAATAGCGCAGCAACGAGAAAACGTGGCTCGAACGTTTGGGCACGTAAAACAGACTTATGCCCAACCCGTTTCTGTTTAATTATATAGGGTTATCGGGATATTTTTACAAGCGTTAATTTCGATTATAGAACAGAGCGATGAAAAGAAAAAAGTTAAAAGAAACTATTGGCATAGAACGCGTTATTCGTACACGATTCTCGCGTAAAACGTCGGTAGATAATCCGTGGTGGACGGTGATTTCCTTCCAGGAACGTAGTTCTTCCTCCCGCAAATCGTATCGGGAGGCGTGACAAGCGCCAAACACTTGTTCCGCAATTTCCTGGCACCGGCAAATCGCGCGTCGCACGGCCATGCTCGCGACTAATGAAACCAGACTTACGTAACGAATAATCTAGCAGCTCAAGGTATTAATTACCGGTGTGATTTTCTATCATCGCCAGTAGCAATTTTCTTCGGTATCGGGCGGCTCTATATTTCCTTTCAGCCCCACCAGTTTATCGTTTCTCCTATTCTTTCTATCCTTAGCGCCACGCGTGTTGCCTTCTTTTCGCCAAAGTTCCGCCGATCTTCTTCGTTCGTTTATTGCCATTTATCTCGGCTGAAAATATGTCGCGGTTCTTCCGGTAGACCGAACGGAGAAGAACGGAGAAGAATGGAAGATGGTTGTTTCGTTTAACGCTCGGCCGTGCGTAAAAGCTTTCGTATAGAGGTTACTCTCCCTGCTTACTCTTCCATATATTCACATATACGTATATAAAATACGTATTAAAAATAGATACGTAATGACGTTGGATTCTTTTTTATCGCAACGAACTTTTGTTTACTTGGTGAAAAATGAAACAAATTCTACCGCTTTTAATAATTGTTTCACGCAACTAAAATTCGATCGCAAAGAAAGAAAAATCGACCGAATAACAGCAACGTGAATGCAGAACGTGTTCTCGTGCCAGCCATACGTCGTCACCTTGTTTCACATTATTCCACATTTCCTCGTTTAACCTAAATACGAAGCGCATAAGTAGTATCGTATAAAATCGTCGATGTTTTGTTTTTCTACTCCAAATTCGACGTGCGTATTTGACTTTTTAAGCAGCGAAAGTCTGACCGGTGATTCTCTGACCCCTTATCAGGAAACTGCTTTTAAAGAGTGTCACCACGCCACGCCACGCCACGCCACACCACGGCACGAAACGCTACGCCAATCCACGCCACACCACGCCACACCACGCCACACCACGCCACATCACGCCACGCCACACCACGCCACGCTACACCATTCTACGCCACGCCGATACGGTCGCCAGGAATAATTTTATTGTAATCCGATGCCTGGTGGCCAGTGGCGTAAGGCGTAACGCGATGTACGCTTTCGTCGCCGCCTTTGAAATCGTACAATTTCACGGTGGCGAGCGTTTTCGAAACGTGACGATCAGCAAATAGCTTTGACGGAAACTCGTATTCAACGATTTTTACATTTGCTTAAAATTTGGAGTTTGGAATTTTCGGCGAGTCTCCTCGCTCTTCTTAGGTACATCCTCGCGTACGTTTGAAATGTGAACGCGCTAAATCTTATAACATTCGTATACCACTATTAAGTCTATTAAGAGAATCATTGTATCACGAAATATCTCGTTTTTAACTGAACTCTCTTGGTATACGAAGAGCGAAAGTTGGGCAAAATTCTGATTCTCTTTTGTCTCAACTCTTTCTATCCGTCTCTGTTTCATTCGTCTTTCGACCGACCGAACAAAATCCTATACTTGTTGCCCTGCTATTATTTAACCGTTACGGCGAGTAATTATTTTTACTAACCTTAGCTCCGGATGCAAACGGATAAAAAATGAATATGCCTTGTAAAATGGAGGAAAAGTTGTTTTCGTTTTAAAAGATCATCGATATTAAGGCGAAAGTGAGACAAAAAATATGTCAGAACTTTCGAGAAGCGTTTGTTGATGGCCCATGTGCCCTATCGCATTAGTATAAACAGATTACCTCGAAAGGAAGTAGCCATACATACATACATATGATCGGTCAAGTATGGAGAGGAAGGGCCTGCAGACGGACGAGAGTACAGGAACCTCGCTAAAAGCGTCGTTTGTCAACGGAGCTATAGAATATTTATGCTGTAAAATAGTTTGAAAAGCTACTGGAAACTATCCGAGAGAAGAGGGTCTGAGGACGAAAACGGTCGGTCGTCCTGTAGGATTTTTAGGCTTAGGATTTCCCTGGTGTAAGAACAAAACTCCGTCCTAGTCTCGTTCGAACAGCTTTGTTCGTCGTCGTCTGTGACGAGAAACGTGTGAGTGGATACGAAGGAGACCGTCGCGACGGTCCCTACATGCATCGTCGACCGCAACGTTCACCATAAAGGTCTTCTAATCTTCCTCGAGGATCCCATGCGATGCTTACATTTGGAACATGCTACAAAATCTGAGGGTAACGTAAGCTGTGTACTCGTGTACTTACGTACAGCAATTACCGTTCGTAAGTATAAGAATACTTTGATAGATTTTTGCTGCTTGAGAGGCTGCGCGTAAATTTTACTAACGATAAATCGAAAGCGAATCTTGTCCTAAGAGTCCTAGCTCCTACAGTCCTAAATCTTTCTCCTTTTTATCATCATCTGTGAATATCAACGTACTATCCGTACGTTTTATTACGAACAGACGACAAACACGTTTCGCACGAGCCTCTAATTACGCAAAAGGATATGACTTCATCGTAGCATAAATGTCTGTTGCTGCCGTTATTCGCAAGACCTTTAATCCGCTTCTGCGGCACGTAACAGAAACCAATACACGTAATATGTAGTGTAACAGTGTCACGACGAAGGCGCAAACGCTGGAAGACGCGAGCGTGCGTAAGGCCCGAGGAGAACGATTTACGTTACGAGAGATCGTTATTTCGCCGTTAAAATCGTTAGAATCGTTAAAATCGTTAAAATCGTTAAAATCGTTAAAATCGTTGAAATCGTTAAAATAAAACGACGCGATTAGCGTCTCGCTAATCTAGTTTAGAGTTTAGGTCAGTGTTGCCTCGTTGAAACTTTCTATCCATTTTTCTTCCTTCCTTTTGAACATACGTACCGCGATTCGAACGTTGCCTGTTTTCGAATTAGGTGGACAATTCGACGATTATACCGGGGACCAGCTACCGCGTCGTAATAATTAAACGAGCAATCAAGCGAGTTTCTTAACCGTGCGACATGGTCGATTTTTCTAAGACGTTGTAACGTCGTGTATAGAGTGCTATTCGTAACGAATATTTAGAATATGTAATTAGAAATTTCCAAGACTATAAGCATCGCTTGAAATTAGTATCGATGACTTTTGATTTATCTTTGCTCGCGGAATAACCCGCGACTACTTCATTTGGTTTCGTCTGGAATTTTCAAAAAATTATTTCAGAATGCTCCTTATCGAATGCCGTGATTAATAATAATAAAGCGATTAAAACTTGAATGTTGCAACGAACATGAATGCGTGTTTCTTATTTCGCCGTCTTTTTCATACTTTTTCATACTTATCGGTATCGTTGTTATTATCATCGTAAACATTTTATTTGCATATTTTACTCATTCTGATACGCATCTAATAGTAAGAAAGTTCTGTTTATCGTCGTTTAGGTTCTGTAACGTAGGAAGAGTTTAGGAAACACGAAGTGTTCCACGTTGCACAAATCTGATAACGAAAAGAGGCGTACGAAGACGTAAAGTGCCTTAACCCGTTGTAAAAAAAAATTAAGATAGCGTTGAACTGTTTCCCTCGAGAACATAACGCTTCTTTCTTTATCCGAAGAACGATAGATAGAGCTTGGTTTAATTTATAGTAGGTACGTAGGTTTCGGTTAGAAAAGGGATCAGATTTATTCCAGCTTACTGGCAGAGCGTCTGGTTTCAATAACGAATCGTTTCAGCAGCAATTACGATCGTATAACTATGTAAAACAAGGACAAATCGATTATTTTTAAACTAAAATTTCCTTTCTACAGAGTACTTAGGTTAGTAATAAACTTGGGGGTTTTCAGCTTTACGGTGAAGAGAAATTTCATCTCCGCAAATTCTTGTCCCATTAAAATTTATATTACGTGTTTATTACGGTATCGTTGTCTTCGATCGTACGAACCAACGAAACCTTCATTTTTAGGCTACAGCTTGCATCACAGTTAGCATTATCGCGTCGTCATTGCCGTCGCCGAAGCTGACGAAACGGTTTGATCACGTTCTCTTCCGCTATTTGACAGTTGTGGCATAGTATCGTCGAGAATTATCGGTTCTTTTCCTCGATGGCTTCGGTTCCTGGTATTTTATTGGAAGGAGCGAACAGGCCGCACAGGGTGCCTGGCGTGCACTTGGTCAAACAACGAGGTCTCTATGGAGGCCCCTAGTTTATTGGCGCTTCTAATTCAAGAGCGGAAGTGGCCGAAAAGCAACGCTGAAAACAGACCTCCCGGATTAAAATAGGTAACCATAACTGTTCGGCTTAAACGTTTCGTATTAATAATTAACACGTTCCGCGGACAAGATGCGCCAACCACCGTCCCTTTTTAATCGGCTCGTTTCTCTGCGTTCTCGAAATTCTTCTTATCTCATGGAAATTCCCGACCGTATTCCGAATTCGATTGTCGTTAATCGCGCGTTAATTGGCTTTTCTAGCAAGTCCTTTCGAACATTGGACAAATTTGTACAGTTTCTTCCGATGACGTCTTGTCATTTATCGAGTAGCTCCGCCAGCTGTTTTTTCGACGAATGTTTCGTATTTTCCGGCAACGAATACCTTCGAACCTGATGAAACCTTGGTTGTTCGAACGAATCGTGATACACGCACGACAAAGCGATCTTTAACTTTCGAGTACGAAACGACAGCAAACGTTTCCAATTTCCAATTATCCATCTTGCTTTCGATAGAAAGACGATAGAATCGAGTAATTCTGATTTTTCGTGTTTCCTAAGCGTCGTGATTTATCAGCGTAGGAAGTTTACGCGTGCTCGCGTTCTCTCTCTCTCTCTAGGATCCCGGTAACGCGTTGCATTAGAAAACAAAGTTCGCGAAAGCAAAAGTTTCGTTGTGATAACGAAATTTGTATCGTTCGCTGTAGAATTTTACGTTGCGCGTACTCGTATCGGAAAGTTTCTGCGATTTATTGCTTCGACGGTGCTTACATCGTGAGATAGTGCGTACTGCTGCCGTCGTCATAGAAGATAACACAAGTACAAATTTGAACATGCTTTTGTGTAAAATTGAAAAATTCGACGTTTCCCTTTGCTCCGTAGATCTAAATCGTTTGGAATATGAACTTTAGACTTTTTTCCTGTGCAAAACAGGAATGCTATAAACTAGGATCGGATATTATTTGGATAGACCGTTTGAAGAACGATCGTTTATGCGTTATGCATCGTGCGATACTCGCCACTTATTGTTCAGGCATTGTTATCTCTAAGGAATAAATTTAGATCGGATAATACCGTTCGGAAACAAAATAAATTACATGGTAAATATATTTTGTTTGACTCGGTAGTTTCTCGCGTATCCATTCCTATTTGAAAATGGCAGAATGCTCGAAAGACAACGAACGGTAAAACGTAGTTTCACTGTAGTAAAAAGTACAGATGCATACACAGAGTAATGTATAATTTCTCGGTTGCCGTTGAATCTACGATATTTTTTCATCGCGATCAAACTGATTTGAATGGTGGTATGTCGCTCGAAAAATTAAATATCGGAGCATAAAACCGAAGACACAAATTTCTTTCATATCCGATACCACGTACCATTCAATTTCTTATATCAAGTAACTTGAATTTCGTAACAACTTTTCATATTCGTTGTATCGCTTAAATCGTATAATCTTTAAATATAACCAAATACGTGTTTTCCTTGTTATTAAGAAAAGTATACAGGATGAAGATGAGTGCAACATTAAGGCTTCGTGCTGTATATGAAGTATAAAGTGGCAGTTATTCGACTCTCCAACGATTAAATAGCGCAACCGTGCGATCTTCTCCCTTATGTATTCTACCTGCGAGCACTGAGCAATAATGCCTTATTATCATCGGATAATGAATAATCAGATTGCGTGTATCAGTAGGTAGGAAAAAAAAAAGTAAACGAGCAGGCAAAAGAGAATGTTTCCAAGTTCGTCGTGTCTTGAAATTATTTATCGAATCTATAAAGCATATTACGTACCTATTTTGTTCCGATAGTTTCAAACTTTACGATACTAACTTTAGTATCGTTTGTTCAATTATGTTCAATTTGTTCAAATATGTATTTCGGAAATTACGTATTCTAGGTACGAATATCTTGGTACGAATTTAAAGACGGACAGATCATTCTTTCAAATCACCAAATTAATTTTATGCGATAAGTAAATTATTCCTTTCCCATATCCTATGTTAATCGAACTTAATTGAACGCGTTAACGTAATATCGTTATTATCGTAATTAAACGAATGGTAACAATTAAAAATATTGGCGAAGATCCAGCAGGCAGGTAACGGCAGTTGGAGGAGAAATAGGTACGCTATAAAATTAAATAGCGAAAAGTATGTTCGCGTAAGTAACGCTTTTGCCTGACCGAAGCAATTGTTATTCAAACTCTTTACCAATTTCCGTATATGCGTGAATTGTTCGAATCGGTAGGACCGTTAAACCGTTAACATCGATGTTTGGTCCGGTGACTTTTAGGGTAGGCTGGAATCTACCCCTCGGTCGCGTCTACCATTCGCTAAATCACATAATTAGTTGGACCGTAATAATCATAAGGAACTATCGTAAAACTAAGCATTTCGATTTAACCGTTAAGACCGTTAAGTGGTATAAAGCACCACTTCGAGTCAAAATATTCCTTATAGTTATTGCTCCATCAGGTAGAAAGTAGGGATATTTTTCCCATTTTCCCGGAGGGATTTTCCCGTTTCCCAGGATTTTCACCGGCAAGGGAACGTAAGCGATGGTGGGGCGACGAACACCTAGCAAGCCAGCATCGTCACCCAACTTCACTGGTTCATCATCCTTAGAACACTTGACGTCTCTTCACCGGGTTTCCATCCTTCTATCATTCACCCACTTAACTTATACCTTGCACCAGCGTAACTGTCCTTTTCTACAAAGTTGTTGCAAAAATATATATACTATCTTTGAACTGTTAATCGAGCATTAATAAATAAATGATCAGGATTAATTAATAAATAAAGTAATAGGGGATCGATCAGTTCGTGGCGTCGATTATCATAATCGTAACGGGAATTTACGACTCCCGTTGACGCGCCTCCTCGCGATCGCCTCTCTCCGCGACTGGTCGAATAAACAATCGATCTATCGTAGTGAAACTGTTGTTCGAAGGTATAATAGACGTTACAGTTAATCCTATAGAGCTATTTATCGCTTAGCGTGATATGCATGTGGCATTGTAAACGGAGCTTAACATCGTAGAGATAGACCTGCAGTGATAAGTGTCGTCAGCGTCAGTTATCTCTGGAAAATTCCACGAAAGACCGCGTGCAGCTTCGTGACGATTGTGAAAAATGAAAGACATTCCGATAATTACCGCTATAGTTTAATAAAATTCTACGTCAAGTTACCAAACGTTTCTCATACAGTCACGCAGATTGATAAAATGGTAATCGATTAATCTCTCTTTCCGTTCCGACGCACAGCGTTTCCTGCGAGAAACAAAAGCGAACAAAAATAAATGCATGCAGCACGATATAAACGATATAACGTATGATTAACAAATTAATTGTAAGAATCGCTACTGTATTACACGCGTCTATATCGTCGATTATGTCGTAAGCATTTTTACCGTATTTCTTGCATTCTAATGCATTTTTCTAGTATTCTAGTATCACTATTATCCGGCTATCGTCAAGTTCGTTCAAACAATCCGATAATTTTCGTACTCGAAGATCGGATAGATAGATAGACACGATCGTTTCCGCCTATTGGTTATTTCCTATTCGCGTATTTCTTGTTTCTGTATTATATTTAGTAAATTGTAACCATTATCGACAAGCTACAAACATAAATATTTAGTCGACTCGTTTCTTTCCACCGCCGCCGCCGCCCCCTCTTGCTGCAAATTTATCTCTAACCTACTTAAAAGGCATTTCCTCTAATAACGGCTAATAATAAAAACGATTCAACGCCGATATTTGATGATAAATTCCGTAGAATCGATATTTGTGTTAAAGATTACTTTTGTAAGAAAATTTGGAATCCTACATCGATTTTCAACTAAAATGTTGTTATGTCTTCGACGTTTGATGTTTCTGTATCGTCGTAAACTGTCCTTTTCACGAGTACGGTTATCGGTAATAAAAAACTGAAAACGCATGGTATGTATACGCGTAAAGTAAATAGTAGGCGATTAAAGGCAAGAGGGAATTTCTATGCAGATCCTGCTTTATTATCGATGTCACGCATTTACATAAACGCCGTCGGGTTTTAATTTAATCGTCGGGCGTATCATTCATATTTTATACTTACACTTTATTTAATTAACGGTAACTACGATATCGTAGCGATGAAAATTGAAAAGAAAAAATACCGACTTATACCGACGTACAAAGCACGACTTAGATAAGAACTTATACGAGCTGACGATCACGTATCCGGTGATGATGCAGAAACATAATGCATGTGCAACGCGCACATCTTGTGACCGAACGCGCGCTGACGTCAGTGGTCGTCGATTTGATCTAGGTGAAATCGATTTCGCTACCAAGGACGAAATTCTACCACTATCGATGTACTTGACTGTATCGATGTACGTGATATCGATCGTTAGACGATTTAACAAGGATTTCAAGGATGTTCGAGAAACGTGTTTCGCTTTATTATTTCTCAACAACGGGTCTGCTTAGTTTTCCGCTGCTACGATTCGTAAGTAACAGTTTTGAGTCTTAGTATGGTTTCAATAACGTTAGCGACCGGACAAACTTTCTCACTTTGGTTATCCTTTTTTTTTCGAGAGAGATAAAAAAACCTGGAAAGTCGCCTTCGTTCTGTTTCTGAATTAACGTATCTGGCAATTTCCTAGATATGCGGCATCCGAATGATTCGTAGAGCGAAATGAAAGAAAGAATGGAAGAACGGAAGAACGGAAGAACGAAGATGAAAATAGAAGTAGACGACAAGCTGTAAACGATTGCGATCTCGGAGGCGGCAGACTGATACGTTGAGTTACAGAGGCCAGTATGGTGTGTAGAGAAAGGGAAAGTCAATCGGGTGAAAGTCGCTCGTCTGGATAGTTTTACCTCCGTTTATCCAACGTGTACGCGATCCTACACGACGAGAGCCCACGATCTTTCGCCCTCTATTACGCTGCCTTTGCTCTTTTTCGATTTCATTTCCCTTCTACCCTTGTCTCTGGCTAACCAAGCATTCTGTCACTCTGCTTATAAATTTTCGCTTTGTAATAAACGTAACAACGTTATGTTTAATTATTGCTGCGTGGTTATCGGTATGATGTTTGGTCGTTTAAACGGAATCAAGTTGAGCGAACTTGACCGAACCCACGATGACCTATTCGACTCGGCATTCAATAAAATATCGTTCCAACCTGCGATAATAACGATACAAGAGATAACGGCTCGAATTGATATTACTTTGCTTTTCCGTGTCGTTTTGGGCAATACGTTGAACCAAATTGTGTCTATAACTAAGAAAATTGATTCGTCCGAACGTTTCGAACTTGGAGTACCCTATCGAATACCCTATCACGAAATTATTTATTGCGATCCTAGGTATTTGCAAATTAAACATTTTAAACTGTGTGTACCAAAATCGTTTCAAATACAAAATAATGTGGTCTATGCGTTTTCATTTACCACGATGAGAAAATGTTGCCCCAAAGTATATCAACTTGGCTCTTAAATATTTATTCGAACGATCAATATGCTTAGAGATAATCCTACGGAAAGATCAGGCAAAGGTGATTTACTACATTTTGACCGTAGAGTCGAGAATTGAAATTTATACCCGCGATGTGAGTTACGTTGATCGAAAGAAACGTCGATAAGAGAGAAATTCGTAACACTGGTTTGATGGTAATGGTTTTGCCAAATTTGTACATTTCTTTTACCACAGAATCAACTAATGGTATACAAGATTCGACGAGTAGAAAAATGTTTCACGGTCTTACGCAATAGAAATTTATCGCCTGTTTGAAATTAACATGACACGTGAAAGTCGTGATCGACGTGGCGCCAGTCGTTAAAAATCTGACAGAATGAGAAAGTGATTCTTCGTAATAAGCGTGCGTTTGTCGCGGCCATTAATCGACGTACAAAATTGCTTGCGGAATCATTAAGCCGACGATATATAAAAATATCGTTCGGTGAAAGCGTAATTTATTTTAACTGGCGCTTAGCCAGACGAGAGATTTCGATTGTTTTACAAAAACTAACGTAGAATAGGAAGAACGGGAATTAAAAAAAAAGTTGTTCGATTTTTATTAATCGCTATTTCGAAGTGTTTCGTGTTTGCATTGATAGGCGGGAAACGAATATAATTTCGTCGTCCTATCCCCTGCCTTTGTCGATAGCAACGAGGTAACGATAAGAGAAACAAGATGCGATTAATCGAAGAATTCGTCTATCCAGATTTTGATCTGTAGATTTCAATTTCGCTGTATGCAACTTTAACCCGAGAGCAGATAAGAATCGGAGGCAATCGGTACGTCTACATCGACACGCGTATCCATGTACATAACGCGCTAAGAACCGCATCCTTGCTTCACGTTGGAACGTTTCAAGGAAATCGTGCATCGTGCCGTACCCTGAAGCTCATCCCGTTGTGCAATTTTTTCTCGTATACTCACGATCTGTCGTAACTTTACGCGTTCAGCGATGAAAGAAAACTCGCCTGCGACGGATAGTTTCAAATATCCTACCAAAGTGTAGTAGCTGGTCTATCGAAAGATCGTTCGATTTCTTAAATGCCGTCTCATTTGTGTAAATTGTGTAAATCCTTCGACGAGTAAGACGCGGAAACGGAAAACCGCCAGGCGTGGAAGAAACGCCAGGGAGGGACAAAAATGTATAAATCGCAGTTGCGGAGAAGCGAGATCGCGTGGAAATAATAATAATATCGCGGTGTTTCGCGTTACGACGTGCTGGTGGATACCGTCGTTGTGGAAAAAGTGGGATCGCTAGTGAGATAAGCTCGGCGGAATGGCCGACGTGCGCGATTTCGAGGGGTCAGTTTTCGCATCGGCGGTAAAGAAGGCAAGCGGATAACGAGTATTTCGCACGGGGCACTACCGTGGGGCTGCGTTACGCGAGCTGACTCTTCTCTCCGTCCAGTTTGCTGAGCGCGGCGTGCATTTACCCGTATCGTCGTTGCGCGACTACTTACCCGGCTGGCAGCGTGTCGCTGCCTTGGCCTTTAACGATTCTTGGAACGATCTCGCAGCTCCGATTTCCATCGATTCGATGCCGATCTCCGTGACACGCGCGCGCGCGCGCGGCCGGCTATCCACCGGCCTTTCTCTCTCCTCCTTTTCCTTTGCTCTCTATCGCGAATTTCAACGGTCTCGATCCATCCCGCCTCCACCTTTCGTGGATGGTAACTCGTTTCTGTCGTTTGTAAACAATGCCGAATCCGGGTGATCGGACTCGACCAATGGTAAACGAAATCTCGGTGGATCTTGGACCAAATGGGATTTACGTTACGCCGTTGTGGCGGCGGTGAAAATGCGCTCGTGCGTGCGACATGTCGGTAAATTGGAAACGAAATATGCCTGAGCGGCATCTGTTATCGTGGATTCGGCCGAACGATGGTCTCTTACGATTCTACGGCGCTACGATTAATTAGACCGTACAGGTACGACATAGGAGAAAAAAATAACTAATAATACTTTCACTCTAGATGCCTGACGATTTACGCAATCTTAGCCGCGAGTAAGACATCGTTTTCTTTGAGACGGTCGCGTTCGATCTTAAACGAGACAAACGGGAATAGAATCGCGTGCACTTTTATCGCTATCCGATTAGTATTTCGTCACTTTGTTCTTTGTCACTTTTGTTCCTGCTATTTATATGCCGTAGAGTGGAAGTTTCGAAAATACCTTTCTCCGAATTAAACGATCGAATGCGTGCAATGCAATGACACGTTAAAAGCTTTCATCTTTTTTTGTTGGTAGCACGTAATTACGTAGGTAAACGCGTAATATCATTTTATTACGTATTTGCAACGATTACGATGCAATTATCTAAACAATCTTAATAGATGTTAGAAAGTCGGAAGGAGAAAATTATGTGAAAAATTGAAAATATCGCTAATAGCGAGGAAAGTTAGTTTAGTGAGAAACGAAGATTGCTATTCGACAAACAGATTGAATTATCTCTATTTACTTGCTCTGTGTCACAGAAGAGCAAGTTCCATAACGAGAGAAAGGAACTGGAAAGAAAGAGAGAAAGAAAGAAAGAAAGAAAGAAACTTCTCGTTGCCAGCAAAAGGAAAAGGAGGAGAGAAGTAAAAAAGAGAAGTAAAAAAAAGAGAGGAAAAAAGAAGAAGAGAGAAGATATAGGAGGAAGCAAGGGGAATACGATTAAATTTCATGCAACAGTGAGCCGATCAAGATGCTATGTTTTAGAAGCAACTACGTAAATATAATTTTTAGATTAAGAAAGCGAATTCATCATCCGCCGTATCCAGATCGATGCGTTTCTCGAACAGAGAAGAGACGAGCGAGCGAACTTACACCGAATAGGTGTGAAATTTGCATGGTAAGAGTTTCAGCCACTTTCCTCCATTAGCCGTTGTGAATAAAAGCGATTCGATCTGGGGACCGTGCGGAACAAGAAACGAGCAACTGGAACAAAATTCATCGTCGAAAGTTTCGAAAGTGTCCGTGAAGGCGTCGCGGTCGATGAGCGAACGAGAGAAACAACTGGAGGAGAGACAAAGAGGAAGCGAGACGTCTCGTTACGTCTCGATTAAAGACAGAATACGGTAACAAAAGCGAGGCAGGAAGAAAAGGAAAAGTTAGACAAGTGTCCAGCAGATGTACATACGTTGCGTACGTACGCGTTATTATTGGAGTGCACGTGGAAAGACAGGGGTGTACACGTGTTAAACAGAACCCTATACGTGGTCGGTCGGTTGACGTTTCTTTCGCAGGCCCCCGTCCTTTGTCCTTTCGGTGGTCAAATCGTGTAGATCGGTTCGAGTACCGTTAACAATTAAGAAATATGCGTTTTTCCCTGGCGACGCGACGTGATGCGACGTCCTGTGACGTTCGTTTCCGATGCAACTACCCGAGGGTGAAAACGAAACATCGCCCTCTTCGGTTCTGAGAACTTGAACGAGAAACTCGAGAGGATCACGACCAAGGTTAATGCGCTCTGGTGAAACGCTGCGCGATCGATGGAATTTTCTAATCGACTAAACTTTCCATATATACCTATGATTATACGATTATTCGTTTCATTAAACGTTACGATACATAAACGGTTTTAATTGCGATACCATATTTCGCGATTATATCGCGAAATCTGGAAGTATCTCTCACATCTGATAATAAGAAAGATGATAAGTATTCGGTAGAGTGGAAGATGATCGTCGATTCGAGCAACATTGTTCGACATGTTGGTCGATAACTGCGTCCCTTTCGCGTCGCAGGAGGACGATCGGGGGAAGAGGAAGAGCGGGAGGTGGAGGATTCTTGAGACGAGAATGTGCCGGCTAATAAGAAAATGCCATGCTGAAAATGTCACACGCTGAGCAGCGTGACGTCACGCTACAACTCGTTTCTGCTTGTTTTTACGCTTCTGTTGTGTCGTCGAAACATAATCTTTGAAGCGAGAGTTCCAAATGAAAACGAATGCAGAACTGTTTAGCGGCCGAGCATGCAAATGCCTGGCAACGTATGTCTTAAAATCAAAACGATTTACTTAGTGGCTTGTATTAAACTGTACTTGCATAGCGCGATATAGATCAATCGCGCGTCTTTCCGTTGTATTAGAAATTGACGAGCGTCGTGAAGGTATCGATTGGAATAAAATCACAGTACGATCAGATACGATGAGAATGAAAAGATAATAGAAAACGCGGTGCAGTTTCGAATAATCTTACCAACGTTCATAGTTTTGCCGCTGTGTAATTTTCGTGTCCTTGTGTCGTCATCGTAACCCCGTTACCTTTATCCCTTAAGCCGTTACAGATTACCGAACGTGTATCTGTGCCATAATCATCGGTGTTTCTAATTTTTCTATGACTAAATGAGAGCAACTTTAATGAGAGCTTACTTTAAACGAACTTGAGTATATCTTTTTAAGTACTTCTGTAAAAATTAAAATTAAAGGAAAATCGGTATATCAAGGTTGTTCGAGGGTTCAAATTTTAGAATAAGCCAAAGATTCTAAAGCCTAGCCCTAGAGAAATCTTAGTTATCGCTCGTTCGATGATTATAATAATACGCAATCTCCTCTCCCGATTGACTTTCAGGCAAGCAGCAACCGATTTTTGCAAAACTGCTCGCAGCTGCAACGCCGAACGGCGATCGGTCGAAGGAGGAAGTGACATTTTGCGAGAGGAAAGCCGGAAGTTCCGACACGAGGTCGTTCGAGTAGGAAGCGAGGTTATAGCCAATTTTATAGACACTCAATGTCAAGTACTACGAAAAGATCGAGCATGACTTATGAATATTTGCGAAAAATGTCTCGTAGATCTCGACTCTTTCCGATTAAAAAGTTTGTCCAGTGATAAAATAACCTTTTATGGAAATAGACTTTTCTATATCTCTACTTTATATTTGCACGATGACTGCCCACTTATATCTGAACAACGTAATTGCAAACATTTTATGTCTTTACAAACGCTTTGTAATCTAGATTGGGGTATTAGGTATCTTTCTACAACGTGCATATAGTTTCTATGAAAATTCCTGCGTTTTATCGTTGAAGCGTTAATTATAAACACGCAAGGCGAATAAATATCGATCGCGTTAAACCGATCTGCGAAACGATCGATCCACCGCTTATCGAAAAGGGAAACCGAACAAAATATTATCGTATCAAACTTTTATAACTCGCGTTACTATTGATTGGAATCTTAATGAAACAATAACGGGATACTGACGTTTGCGCTAAATTAAAACTCCAAACATGGTAAAGGATAAAGGAAATAATTGACGGTCGAATACCTGAATTCTTTACCTATACCAACTAGAGATTAGTAATCGGCAATTATCCGATGAGACATTAAATGCAAGAAAAAAAAAAAAGCTCATTCAGGTAGTATTCGCACAACGGATAGAGTAATATGCTAGCGTAAAATTGATTTTTTATACAAGCTAATAAAATCTACAACGTACACCGGTGTATTTATTACGTTAAAGGTAAAAAGTAAAAACTAACACGCTAATCTTCTACTGAATTTCATTTCATCGTTCTTCGTTTATCTTCTTAACAGTCCTTTTAACATTTTCGATTCGAAATATTTTTCGAGCGACAGAACGCTGAAATCATATCATATCGTATTTACTTATTTATAATCTGTATGATTTAGCAAAATAAAACCGTGTCATTCGCTTAATTTGTTTAAGAATTTAGCATGATCGGTCGATACGATCGGTGTCGATAGTTAATCAGTGTAATAAAAATCCTTGTATCTTTTATCTGATTACGGTCATCGTGTTATAATCAACATCGTTTGATAGCAGCTTGGAAGTCAGGCTCTGTCCAATTAGAGGATGTCACGGTTTTTCCCATGACATACGGGCCCATGAGGGTCTCCTCGCGATAGAACCCTAATAGGCAGAAGGAGGGTTAATGCTTTCAACCCCAAACAGATTCTCATGGAGTTATATATAACGACTAATGGGAGTCAGTTTTCGTTATGGTGGCCTAGCTATACGTAGGTATAGATATATCAGTTTGGAACATGCGGGCTCTTTGTAGGCCATACGTGTTCTATACGAACGAATTGAAATCTCCATTTCCACTATAAACGACACCGCGCCGTGTTACGTCCACTTGCGAATGAAATTCAAAATCTTATCGTGTTTATTTTTCATTGACCGTGTTCCTTTCAAGTTTTCTTCCAGTCTATGACGCATCATTTCATACCGTTTCTAGCTTTTTTTTACTGAAATCTAAAATAGAATTTACATTGAAAATATTAAAATAGAATATTTACATTTCGATCTTATCCAAACTTTTAGAATTTATTCGCTCCTTAGGTACATACAATAACATTTAACGTATCACTTTGTCTGCGTTTCTGGTGATAAGTTTTTTCTAAAAGTAGTACGCAGTGCTTGCGTAGGTAACGATGAATGGTCGAAACAAATTCAACATGGAGCAAAAAATAACAGTAGGTACCGTAAGGTGTACACGTAAGCCTTTAAGCGTGGCTTACGTAAACATATTTTTAATACACAATTTTTTTTTTCTTTTATTACTCCATACTTTTTATCGCGATGTATCTCGAACTTCGTAACGTCGATACCTCTAACTTTATGCCGCGAAAACTGCAACTGTTCGTAAAGGATTGAGCGAAAACACTGTTTCACCCGTAGGATGCATGCGAGCGAAAGCGACGACAATAAATTGCGAACGTTTGTATATCGTGTCTCCTCCTTTCAATTCGGCATTCATTATCTTTTCCGATATTTGTAAAACCTATACGTTACTCGTTCGAACGAGTTTGAAATTTTCAATGTTTGAAATTTCACGAAAGGACTTTTTCTTGTATCAACGTAAATCGGCGTATCGCGTTGTTACACCATTTACGACACATTGAAATTGTCGTACGTATAATCGAATGCTAACAATGAACCCCAGAATAGAAGCTGTTGAGAAGAAGAAGAAGAAGAAGAGTTGAATAGAAGCTCAATTTCATTCATGCGACTCTTCTCGGTATTCTATCGCGCGGATACATTCGAGCTATCCTATCGCACTGCATTGAATACCGCGAGTGCAATAATTACGCGGCCTTTCGTATGTCAACGTAACGTTTGGCTATCTTTTCGCCCTATATAATGCACAACGAAAACCTATGTTTAATAATCGTCGCGCATAATTACATCTTTCGATTTGCGTAAATTGGTCGAGGCATTTCAATTTTTTAATCGATAATTTGTATCGCCAAATACGCATTACGAACGTTTGACAGTATCTATATGTTTGAAAGTTCAAGCGTGACCGAAGGATACGAGAAACGAGGATACGAGAAGTATCTTTAACCTGCGAAACAAAGTTCGTTTATTAAGCGTTGCTTTCTCAAATAAATAAATAAATATCGTCGTAAAGCTTCTTACATCGGTTTTTATTCAATTTATTATTCGCGCTGTGTTAAAAACAGTCCATGTAATTTCGATTATCTTTATGATATATTACATGACTGGATCTTTACATGGAAACAAGGTTTTCACGTTTTACCATTTTTCAATTTCGAAATGCGTGTCAAATCACGCGGCGATATTTCTTGTTCTTTTTTAATATGGGATATCAGATTGATAATAACACGCTCCGATACGTATATATATATATATATATATATATATATAGAAATATGTTTTTAAGAATAATAAATCTTGTACTTACATTTATGATAAATCAGTTGATAGAAGAGAGGCATTGAAAAGCGCCGTTTCAAATTTATCCTTTAGAATCGAAGATCGTTATCGCTCGAATCGTCGTTATTATTGCAGCATTCTATATCCGATGTATTCGATTGGAGCATCGTTTTAATCGAGATTCATTGGCAGAAACATATTTCGAGGGATGGGATGGGGTGGGGTGGGGGTAGGGAGGAAGGAAGACGGTAAACACTGTGGGGAACGATCGTTCTAAAAACAGGCATGCTACTAGGTATCCCGAAACTACCCCAAAATTTCCACCAATGAGAAAGAACAGGATAAAGAGGGAGAAGAGCTCGGAGGGAAAATCGCGGATCAAGGGGTTGTTGATACCGAGAGAAAGAGGGAGAGATGTTTGCATGATTGGCCTGAGGAGTCGGCGCTGTTGCCAAACCTCCGGCAACAGCGGCGCAAAGATGGTGGGGACGGGTAGCAATGACGCGTGGTCTGATTGGTGGAGCTCACGGTGCCGCCTTTCGAGTCTCACGGAGCGTCGTGCGGTCGCACGGATCCGCAGTTCGCATTCGGAGGCCTTGCGAGCTACGTCTTTTCGAGAAGAAAAAGAAAGATTGGACGGGATTCATCGAATTTCCCCCTCCACGGGAATCGCGATAAAGAGTCTTCGATTCGAAAAAGTGCCAAGTTTCTCTCGCAAGTACTCTTTCTCCGTCACTGGTACACTGCTACGACACGTACACCTACACACACACACACACACGAACACGAACACGCGCGCACGTACACGTACACGTATACACGGTCACGAAACCCATATATACGTAATCGTCTTTGGTTTTCACGGTGATCTGTACACGTGACACAAACTGAGCATCGAAGAGGCTCCAAGGCAAGAGAGCGGCGTGCTGCTTGTTCGAAGCGAGAGGAGAGATATTCGTCGATCGTTCGAATATCTTTGTCAGCCTGCCTGTACGCTGAGAGCATCGAAACGGGTGTGCTTCCAATGTAAATCCACGAGAACGTATCGTCGGAGTGGCAGTTTTTGTGTTCTCAAAGTTGATACGTACGACCGCGGTTTCTTCTTAACTGTTCACCGGCTATCGTGCTACACCGCGCACGCTGTTCTGCTCTGCTCTGCTCTGCTCTGCTCTGCTCTGAAAGGAGAAGAAGAAGGCTAGTCACGGCCGGATCGCGACTACGTTATAACCTAACTGCAGTGTGTTTTTGTGCGAAAACGAGGGAAAATGTCGACAGCCGTCATGAGCACCCCTATGTTCGTCGAGTGTAGCGAGCACTTATTTAAGGTAAGATACTTTACCATTTGTCACACGATCGTTTCGTCCTTTAGTGCCTTCTTTTTTCAAACGTTCCATGTTGTCAAGTGTGGTAGGGTAGGGCAAACATAGGCGACTCGGTATAAGAGTGTCGAATACCGTTGAACGAATACTTTAACCGATACGATTATTGATACGTTTGAAACGTTGCGAATTGAAAGAATTCCTTCTATATTTAGACTCGTGAACTTTGTTATGAATCAGGTGATGCTCGACGTGTTTGTTTGGTCAGTGGTTATTTCGTGCCGTTATCTCGGACGATCACTTTCTATTAAGATTGCACTATCGCGAACGTGTTCCCTATCGTTTCGAAGAATCGAGAATCCGACTGATACGCGACAAAAGCGGCAGAGGCGGTTCTAGATGCAAAGATGGCTGGTTCAGCACGTGGCATCGCGAATACTTGGAAATTCCGAGTATAGTGTGGTGGTGAATTCGTTCGTGTTGGATTCTCTCGTGGCCGTTGTAGTACTCGCTGGTACTCGGTGGTACCGTGGCGCAAACATTTGTGCAACGGTGTTGGTACGTATTCTGTTCCGACTGCCACGGTCTATTGCACCGCGGGACAAATATGGAATGGAACGGATAGAAATGGTGTACGAAGAATCTGCGCGGTTACGAGATACGTAGCAGAAAGAGGGCCGCGCGTTAGGAAATCGCGCGTCTTCCCAAATAAATTATGTATATCAAAACGAAATGTAGTTAGGTAGTTAGGTAGACGCTATAGATACGTACTATGTATTACCATTGCTATGGTAATGGTATTTATTTTACCGCGCAAAAGAACCAGAGGTCGTGATGTAAGAGTTATTTTCGGTCGTACGGTCGCTGCTTTCTTCGACGTTTATTTGTTTTCAATACAATTTTTTCTTTAAATCGCGTTAGTTCCTGCATCTGTTTAACTGAACCCGATTTTTGGATTTATTTTTCGCTTCGTCGTAAACAGAGCAAAATCATTCGGACGTTTGAACTCGTCTTTGGACAAGAGTGAATTCTTCCATCTCGCCAACCATCGCCTATGTTAAAATACTATATATTTTGGAATAGATTCTCGCAAGTATCCTCTTCGATTTCAGCGTACCGACTAGGCGTCAAATTCGTACGAAAACAAGTTGGAACTTTTATTATTTTCTATAGAAATTAGAGGTCGTTCTCAATGTTGCGCCGTTGTAAATATTCTTCGTTTGATAAACTCGATTGCCGATGATGAGCCTTTGTGTTTAGGTTTTGCAGCTCGAAGCGTGTTTGTACAAGCTCTATCTCGTTACACACGACTCTGCTTACTCGTGTTACCGATTTTGCATGTGGTTTTCGATTGTCAAACGTTTCACGGATGACATATAGCTGTCCGCAGTCGATGATTCGTCCGAATTTGCGACGACCCGATGATCGTTTCAAGTATAGAAGCTGGTGCCAACGTTTTTTAGTCTCGCGTCGTTCGTTCCCGCTTTAGAAATCTCCGATTACACCGATTCTCAGGCCCCTGGGGATTTCGCTTCGTTTTTATCGTCGTCAAAATTTACGCTTTCCCCTAATGGATAGAGCTATGAGCGAAGATAAGCCCTCGTGCCACCGTGCAGTTTGCGTTATGAAACTATAAAGTTTCATTTATACCTAATTCTTAAATTACACGAATTTCCAATTCGTCCGTTCGTGTCACAGAGCCATAGGAAAGTAACCTCATCTTAGCTTTTTACTTGGAAAAAGATATTTATTTAGGTTTGATCTATGCAAAAAAGAAAAAGAAATATATATATAGAATCCTACGAAGATGATACTTTTTGAATTCATCTTCTCTTGACATTGTATCTTGCTTACGCCGAGGATGAGATTATAATTTGAAACAATTACCACGTTGACCACTCTGTATGCTATGTGCGATACATAGGAAGTAAGTAAATGGAATAAATATCTAAATTTAAATCAAGTTGCCGACTTAGATCTGGCAATTTTGATAAATTTTCTGCGATATGTTGGCGATAGCTCGCTTCGTGCTCGTTTCATCTGGCTAGGTTTTTTGTAAATCGTGTTTCGTATAAATTCGTCGATGTACGTACGAATTCCGTCATGCGACAGGAACTTGTTTTATAAACACGTGGCGGAACTGTTCTTCTTCCCTCGTTTCGTCAGTTTGTTGGTTTTTCTTTGCAGCAATATTGGAACAACGCGCTATCATATGTGGCGATATTCTCTAATTTGAATACAAATGCCTTTGTTCACTGTTACGAGAAAACAGGCAAATAATTTCATTTGTGTTTACCAACTTCCTTTTGTCTGCATTGACGCCAATCCGAAATCTGTTTCGACGATAAGAATATGTCTACTTAACCAAAGTATGTTGCGGCTTTCCTTCACCAATAGCAATTTTTTTTTTTCATAGACATTTTTATCTACGCGTAATGCGATTTTCCAAGATTTTATTTTCCGCTCTCGTTATATCTCGCGCATTTTACGAGACACGAATTCGAAATTTTGCGGGACTTGTTCGTTCTTGACAAAAGTTTGCAACAATTAACACGATATATATATATATACGTAATTCTTGTTAATCTTATTTCGAGGTAATTTGTAAAAGCGGTGAATCCGTTTATCGTTTCATCTCTCTTTATTGTTATTCTTTCAACCGATACGTTGAAATTTTCAATAATCGTAGTGGCAGCGGTAACCCTGTTCCCTTTGATCAGAGTTCAAATACACGCTAGGTATATGTTACCTACTACCAAGCATCGGGGATTCATTTAAGCGATTAGATAGAATGGACTTAAACCCTGGGCAATTGTTCAAACGAAAAGCAAAGGAACACGTGGGCGATCGTATTCGCGAGTAAAAATACCACACGTTCGTTCTATAAATTGTTTCTTTGGTGAATTACACCTCCATTCATTTGTTCATAGCCAAGTCTCGACTTGACTGGCCTCACTTCGGTCACGATTGGCACGGATAAGCCAGTTTAGAGATCGCGGGGGTCTCGTTACATCTAATTGTCAATTCGGATATACAGGCAGTTTCTTTTTCTTTTTTTTTTTCTTTTTAAATATAAATCGATTTAATATAAATTCGTAGACTGTAGGCAATGGAAATTTTTGTACACGATCCGCTACAGCGTGGAAGAATTTAAAAACGAAAACGCTTGTTTCTGTCTGACGGAAAAGAGTTTTGTCGTTATTGTTTTCGTTTCGCGAGCGACGAAAAAATGGTCGGACAAACGGCGTTCGAGTTTTATCGTCAACTTTTTTTCTTTCCCCTCTTTCCTTTTCATCTACACACAACTCGTAGCTTTCCTCGGCAATTTCTCCTCAGCGATTTCGAAACTCGTTCGATCCGGGAAACAGCCTTTCGACTTTCGTGCTCGATGCACATCCGAAGCTCCTCTCGAAATTTGGACTTTGCTACCTACAGTTTAGATAATGGTTCCGTTCCGCCCGGATATTTTCTCTTCTGGTTATTTTCTATTCTAGGAAGTAACGTTTGATGACTTTAATGGCAGCAGATTTGCATCCTTTTAGGTATCGTTGAAGGCAAATAAAATCGGTAAAAATGTACAAGTTGCAGGTATTGTTACGCTACGTGAGGCACGCTTCGGCGAAATCAGAAAGTAAATAAAACTTTCTAATACAAAATCAGGAAGCTTCACCGTGAGAGAATAAATCGTGTTCCTTGTAATTCACGCGTATAAACACGAGTACGATATGATATTCATGCATAAACCTCAGGCATATACATACAAGCGAGTAAATCTAATAAACATGCGTGTAACGTTAGAAATTTCAAAGAAATTGTTGGCCGTGGAATACCAAGAACTACAATGCTCTCGTCTTATTCCGAACGTGTACACGGTAGTGTACTTGGTTTCTTCTTTCCTCCCGGCCGTTAGCACGAAATTTATTCAAATATCGTCGAGTTAGGTTCCGAGCGTCGAGATGCTAGATGGAAGGAAATGTATGTATAAAGCGTACAGCATGACGCATCAGAATGATCGAGCAAAGATTCGATTCACAAAGAGAGCGAGTCTTTTGTGTATTAAAACAAGAATAGAATAACCAGGTGTCGCGATATAAATTCGCGTATTAAAACCTACCGTTATCGAGATACAACTTTACGATCTCGTTACGCCTTCTACCTTTTTATCTGAGCAACTTTTAACTAACCCCGTTGGACGAATCTCGTGTGTAAGATAGAAGCGCGTTAGGAAAAATAGGTTGTAAAGATGGGAAGCATCTAGTAACGAGAGACGTTAAATTATTTATCGGAAAAGGACGAAAGAGAAGAGAGAAGAGAAGGTTGGCCGATCGAAGTCGGTGATCGGGCCACGTCCATGGAAGCGCCGAGTCTTACCCTTTCCGTGGAATTATTGGGGCCTGGATTTTTCTGAAAGTGGAAACCTCGCCCTGAGCGAGCAACGTGCCCGACGCTGCACCACGCCGGCAGCATGGACAAAAAGCGGCTCGGCAAATGCAAGCCGTAAGCAGCGTAGGAACCTGTTGCTTCGGATTTATGACGGAAGGAGAGCCGACCGAGGAAAAGACCGAGTTCGAGCGAGAGAATCAGAGACCATGGCACCTGGGTGGGGGGAGAACGAAGGGAACTCTGGCTAGACGAAGCCAGAAACCGTACGAACGATCGAGACACGAAAAAGCAAGACGAGGATAGGCGATCGAGGCGAAACCAAAGGGGCGCAGCGATGCTGGAAACAAATGGGGAAAAAGTGGAGAAATGTAGGGGAGCTGAAAAGTGGAAAACTGCGGGAGGGTGGGAGAGAGAGAGAGAGAGATTATGTGTGTGCGTGCTTGCGTGCTTGCTAGTGCGGATAGAAATGGAAGTGGCTGAGCAAGAAAGATGAAGCGAAAGGGAGACGGAGCATGTACGGTTCGTTGAAAAAAAGAGAGAAACCATGCTTTGTACCTGGTTTCTATGCAGGTTCGTGGATGCTCTGTCCAATGCCATAATAATGGTCACCGTAATGGTATTTTTCCGTTCTTTTCCTTTACGTTGTTACGAATTTTCTATGTTTTTTGAAAAGAAACGGGTTTAGCTGTCTCTAAAACGCCGATGAAAAAGAACGGGGTTTTTTCGTGCACTTCGTTCCGACAATTTTCTACACTTTATCGCTTATAGAACG
The DNA here is from genome assembly GCF_014825855.1 of Bombus pyrosoma. Taxonomy (NCBI): domain Eukaryota; kingdom Metazoa; phylum Arthropoda; class Insecta; order Hymenoptera; family Apidae; genus Bombus; species Bombus pyrosoma. The sequence goes on along the minus strand of NC_057782.1, from coordinate 10,983,252 downwards.
ATTCTTTTCGTCTGCTTTCGCGATCCTACATATATCGCTTGTAACGATCGATTGTCATTTACCGGTTCATTTTTATAGTGTCCTCGTGGCTCTTGTTGTCCGGTTTAAAGTGCGTGTAATGTTGGATTAAAGTAGGGCAAGCAAAAACCAGTAGTTCTTTCTAAGATGGTATCGGAGCCGTTGAAATCGTCTTGTTATAAATACACTCGTTGATGAGGAGAAAGAAATAAAAAATAGCAGACAGTGCAACTGATGAATATAAAAAGAAGGGGGGTGTACGTAAGTTTTCCAACGGCGGAATTACGTTAATTGCATGAGCCAAGTCGAAAAATCAAGGGACATCGATCGAGAATTTCTCGTATCGTTAAGAAGAAATTGGTGGAACAAAAACCCCGGGAAACGAACAGGAAGGGTCTTTTGGCTGTTTCTGCACCTTGCTCTCTCTCTCTCTCTCTCTCTCTCTCTCTCTCTTCTTTCTTTTCTATGCACCGAAGGAAACCGACTACAGTCGTCTGGAATATGCATATACTTTTGTACGATTTGCAACATGTTTCTTCGAGTGTTTTCCCCGAGGAAAGGGTTATCCCGCTGATTTACTGTTTGCTCGAATCCCTGCGAGTTATCTATGCAAATACATTCAAGTAATACGGCTCGTTGTATACGAACTTGGAACCTGCAACGTATCGTTTAGGATTTTCCCTTGCCTGTTCTTTTGTCACGATATCTTTAGTTTCTTTTCTTTTAGAACTGTGCTTAATAGACCGTGGTAAAAGTAAGGATCAAACGCTTTAACGTTTAACGTCTCGTAGTATTCGAAAGCAGGACCGAAAGATGATTGAAATTACGATTTGGAACTGCAGCGTTGCACCTGTCGAAAATGCAACAAAAGATGCTAGTAGAAGGCTAGAGAATTTTATTTCTTCTTCTGTATGTAAAGGACGTTTAGATGTATGATGGGTCCAACGTTTGTGCGTAAATGACGATGCATGCAAATATTCAAATTATAAATTCGCTCTCTTTTTTTCTTAATCGCGTATTACTTACTCTCGAAGGAAGAGATTTAGCGAGGTCATAAAACTAGTCAGGCTTGAAGGTATAACTGCGGATTAATTTTTCTCGATAAGGTAATTACCGTGGAGCAGAAAGTGACAGGGCCTCGTCAGGCGTACGACCCTAACTGTGGGCTAGATCGATCGACGCGTTTACGCGTTTAACGCTTCGATTTATGATCTCGCTACATACGTACATCTTTTTGTCATAAAGATCGCATTTTCCATTCTTCCTTTTCACCCAACCGTACATTGTACGGTACGACAAACTGTTCCTCGTACGTAGAGCTTTATTCGTTTAGAAGGACAAACATCGTAATTTTGATCGAAAAAAGGAACCAGGAAATTTAACTTACAAGTAACTTAACGGCTAGTCCGTTTACCCGCGGGAGAATGTAATAGCTGGTTTTTGAAACGCCAACAGCAATTCATTCACACGAACGGTTGAAATTTCACACCGCTGTTTTTTTACGCGTAACTGACTTACACCGATTGGCTTCTTGGTCATCTATTTATCAGGCGCGCGTATCTTTTTTGTTGGTTTATCGGAGCGGATTCACCGATTACACTTCGAGGTCTTCGGGCGTTCTTCCTTGTTCTTGTTACGTAGCCGTATTTCTAGAAAAAACCGGGGGAAAAAGATTAAGATTATCACGGTGTTTTATTTTCCCACAAATTCAGCTTATAACAGCCCAAAGATCCGAATGAGAAGAAAAAGCGGCAGTACTCCACAGCGACATCTACACCAGCAGTAGCACTATCGCCACAACTATATACACCTGAAACTCATAAACAAACGAACAAATGCGATACATCGTTATGCATTAGGAGAAATCCCCCCCGGTATCTTTCGCGATGAAATGCAAATTGAAGTAAAATTCAAGAAATTTTTTTTAATGAAATTTCAAATTAGAATTTGCCTAGAACGTGTACGGGGCATTGTGCGGATGTTAAAAAATGAAAGAAAAAGAGAAAAGAATCGGTACATTGTGGCCTAAAAGAATTGGAATTATATTCCGGAGACAGAGAGAATAGTAGGTCCACGAAGGATTTCTCGACCAGATGGAAATCTCCTTTTTATTCTTTTATGAGACAGAGATTCGAGCGTGTCTCCCTTTTGCGGTTCTCCTTGCAAAAAGTATGTTCGACGAGACGCTCAAAAACTGTTCCCGTATTTCTGAAAAGAAACTGGATACACAAAAGCGTAGAAGGAAGCCGAAGAACGAGAAGGGTGCACCTTGCTTTCCTGCGTTCTTCACAACGCGCGTTTCTGTTCCCAAGGAGGCCTAAAGGTTGTCTCACACGTGAGAAAGCGAGAGTGCCACGCAATATTTTCCCGGCCTCGTATCTCTCTCGATCCTTCTCTTGATATTTTAGCGCCTCTCGATTTCACTTTCACGCTTGATTTATCCGACGTGATCCACCTTTCCAATTAAAAACATTCGACTTTCCACGCCGTGTTGCTGATCCACCGAAAACATTTAGGCCAAGTTTCCGTTCGTTCGATCGGGAACCAACCTGTTGACGAGAAATTCGATGTTTTATGGGCTCGTATTCCAAGGATGAGAGAATTTAGAGTTCTGGCATCGTTTAATCGCGCCTCGAACTTAGAAGCGGATCGATGGTTGAAAATTTTATTGTTTTAGAAAGTAGCGCGGTTCTTGATGAGAGGGCGAGCACGTTTCTTCGATCGTTGTTATAACGACTGTAATAATCGTGATTGCGAACCAGTTTCGAATTTTGATTCGAAACGGAGTTGGTCTCGAAGTCAGCATCTTTTCGGCTACTTTGAATGTTTTTCCTTCTTCTCCCGCGGTATGAGCCGCAATTAAACGAAGAAAATCACTACTTTACGAGTTTGTCGGCAAGTGTATGACTTTGGTATTTTTTAGTTCTGTTTATCCCACTCGTAATTATTGATTACGACTTCGGATATACAGGATTACATCAATCTATTAAAAAAAAAAAAAGAAAAAAAAAAGGAAAAGAAAAGAGTTTAACTGCTCTAATAAGTATTCATTTATGCTTACGATGTATTTATTCGTGAAGTCAGAATCATAGATAACCATGAATATATTACTACATATATTATTTTTATTACCGTTACATATACGTTACTATGCGTATATGTTGTTACATTGTACATATAAAGTAGATGTTTTTACGACGGTTATCGATGTGGCGATGTGTACATGGAGGTCCGATCTCATGCAAATTCTCTTCTAATTGATTGAAAACTTAATTCGAAACAATTATCTTTCTATAGGTATTTTTTATAGCCTGTACAAAGTCAAGCGAAGTGAGAAGCGAGTTCGTGGGAGCTGTTTAATAAGTAGCTACTTGTTGAATAAAACATATCGAGCGCGGAAGGTTAGTGCTATTACGATCAGCGCGAAAACAGTGTTTTGCAGCGTATCTTTAATAATAGAGCATTGGCGGGAATACAGAACGAGAGAGAGGAGAGAGAGAGGAGAGAGAGAGAGAGAGTAGGAGGGAGGGTGGCAGGGAGAGAGAGAGAGAGACGACGACGACGAGGAAAATATGTTGTTTTGTAGCGACGATCGAAGCGAGACTCTCGAAGAAAGGCGTGTCGGTGGAGCGTGCAGGCGTTGCATTGCTAAAACATTATACTCGGAACACGAACCTTGTTGAGAAAGGTAGGAATAGTGATTAGTGCGGAGTGCATAAGTATTCTGCGTGCATCGGACAGCTATTTCGAATGAGATATTGTGTTGTGTTCCGCTGCGTGACCGGAATAATGAATTCATCGTTAATGACTTGTTATTTTCTGCTTCTTCTTCTTCTTCTTCTTCTCCTTTTTCTTCTCCTCTTTTTTATTTCTTTTTCCTCTCCACTGAACGATCGATTAATCGTTAACGACGAAAGGAAAACTGGCACGCTGAAACGACCGTGATTTAAAAAACGAAAACAAACGTGAAAGTTGCTCGAGTCTAACTGGTTACTGTGACGTGCAAAATAGCCGATCGAGAGGAAAGATCACGATCGTATTGCTTCGCCCCGATTGAAATTGTTCGATCGTTGTACGCGAAACGGTCGATTTCACGAACGCGCAAGCTGTTTCGCGATTTAATTTGCCAAAAGTGTCGTATGAATTTCAAGTTCGGAGAATACGGTGAATTATTAGCAACACATTGATTTTTTAGTTGGTAATCTATATAGCCGATACGAACTGAGTTTATTTTCGGTAATCTGCATACGAATTTCTCGTCGGTCTGGTTTCGAAATGTGCACGATGGTCGCTGGTTCGAAAACCACGTGCTTCTCTGTACGTATAGATCGGCTTGCAGCAGTACTTTCTGCTCGGCTGAACTTGTTAGTTGCATCAAGTGAAGCTTCTTTCTCGATCTTTTCGACAGTGTTATAGGCTTCCGGTGTACATTTATCTCGGTATATATCTGGATCGTTGCTCGAGTAACTTCACCTTATTATCTAGGTCGCTAACTACTATATTCCGAGTTTTTACTTTCCTGATAAATCAGTCAAAGTCTGTCGCTATCGCGTATCGTTAACCAAACGACACGGAATTGCCACCGTCGCTTCTCGCATCATGTACAACTTCATTTTTACTAATATTTTAATTATACACGTTTGCACTACTGTGATAGTTCGACGAGGACGATAGCTGTATAACATTGACATTAACTATAACTGTTTCTGTAATTAAGAGAGAAAAGAAATTATCAATTGAGAAATAATTATTAATTACATCTGAATATAAAATACAAATCTCGTATAAAAATGTTTGTATGCGTTTACCGCCGACTTTAACGTAACGTAGCGATCGTGTATACAGGAAATAAAATTTGCATAGGTACATCGGTTCAATTGGGGTAAAGGATCGCTTTCTCGGCGTTGCCGTAAATCTGCAATTATGGCTTTTATGATACAATCGAGAGATACGTACGTATCCCCATTGTGGAATTCATTAAGCACAGAGTGTCGGACGAAAATGGACTGTGAGGACGTGCAACGTCGTTGTTAACCAGCAATCTATAAGATATTGCGCACGCGAACCGCGTTCTCCGCCTGCTTAGGCCAGAATTCCTCCTTTTCGTTGATCATTGATTTTCGACACGTCGCTGCGCATATAAATCGCTACGAATTCGTTTTTCGTTGCCATTGTCGCGAAAGTTGCCACTTTTCCTATTTTATCTTAGCGGTTCTAGCCGCTGTTGCGAAATTGTCGTTTCCTTCGGTTGGTTTAGCTTTTTGCCAAGTAAATTTTGCTTGCTATTTTATATCTTTTATAAAAACGATAATATTCATTTATTACACACACGCGTACATTCTCTCTCTCTCTCTCTCTCCCACTCATTCATTCACCTACTCAGCGGAGGTTAATTGGCATTAAATTTTTTTACAAGCATAATGCGCGTTTGCTTGAATAACGACAGCGCGTACGTCGCTTCAAGGAGAGCCTTGGGAAAGAGTCGAACTCGCTTGCGGTATAAGACTATCGCTGTGAACGTTTGCAGGAAAATTTTGACGACTCGCTGCGTTTCCTTTTCGTTCGTACAAAGTCAGGATACTTGCGAAAAACGTGAAACTGAAAACAAAAATGCAACGTATGATCGATGCTTGCTCTCCCCTCGTCCTTTGACGAACACTCGTTGGCTGGTCTTTCTCTCATGAAAAATCGAAACGAGGAGGAAGGAAGCCCGAAGGTAGCGCTGGAAACGTGGATGGTATGCCCTTTTTGTTCGGCCATGTGTACGGAACGCGTCGTTTTTACAAACAGGCGCACATGTGCTTTCTTAGGCTGGATGGATTTTCTTGGACTCGTGTATGGTTATCTTTTCAAAGCGTTTCAAGTGCTTACTTGTCGTTCCACGAAGTGAAAATTAGAGTGGAGTCGGTTCTGAACAACGTACCAGCAGCGTTCTATAATCTATGAAAATATGAATAAAATAGAAAGAAAAAGCTTTGCTTTGCGAACAAAGGCGCATTATGTTGGGATAAAACAAAGAACCGATGATGTTCCTAGACACCGTGTTTCCTAGAAACGACATTTTACCGCATAACTCGACAGCCAAGGACAGACATCGGTTCGAAGACCGATTACCTATAGCGAAAGAGTTGTTCTAAATGTTTGCAACATATTTTAAAATCATCGAAATCGGACTTTCATCAAATCGCAAATTCGTTGAGCGAGGATATTTTTCAAATTTCCAGCGGTTTCCGTACAAAACCACAAGTGCCACTTTCGCTGCTCTATCGATGCTCTAACGATACTCCAACATCTGCAACATGCTTTTCGCGAGGATTCATCGCCTTGCATGTAACGAAACGTAGCCTGTAGGAGCATCCAATTATGGCGTATCTGGTGAAAATAGCTGATGAAACGGGAGATTTTCCTGACGATGCGCGGACAGTTTTACCTTTGATTCTCGTCTGCCAGTAAATTTAAAGGATGCCGTGGCGTTGAGGCGGCCGAAACGGAACGGCAGAGAAGTAAAAACTAAAAGGAAGCATGAAAACAGCTCGATGGGCACCCTATGCTCGCTGGCGAATATGTTGGCTGCGTGTTGGTTCGCTGTGGTGGCTTCGTGTCGCGCACTTGCTCTTTCGATGCACACGTGCATCCAGTTTCTTTATGCGAAGGAAAGTCTTGGTGGTCATGCAGCAACGCCTGAATCACGCGGCGTTGCACTCAGCATCGTGCGCGCGCGCGCGCGCCTGCGCCTGTGTTTTACGACCAGCCAACTTTGCGGCTTCTGCATAACTCTCTGTATTTTCGTGTGTCACGGGATGTATTCGGTGGCTCTTTGTTCTCGCGTGCGTGGACACGACGATTTCATCGTGATTCAACGCGCAACCTCTTTCTCTGCCTATATCTCTTGTTTGTTCGCGCTGTACCTTGTTTTACAGTTACCTCTCTCTGGATCGCGTGCGATCGCTTTTCACACTTTTTCGTCCATCTTCTGTACAAATAGAATCTTCGCCGTAGGAGCTGGCGGTATAGCGCGAACGTCATGGGAACGTAAGGCCTCTGTTTCTCAAGCTTGTTTATACCGTGTGTACGAACCATGACGAGGATAGACATTTTATGCACTTTAGTGGACTATGCGTTTCTCGTACAACCGCGTAAGCGCGTTCATTGTAATTGCCTTGCGTTAATTTTACTTACCAATGGGAGTTTGTGACGCATAAGCTTTGCCCGTACTTGGAACATTTTTAGTAGTAGATTTGGCGTGCGAAAGTTAATTTAACGCTTTGGTATTCGATAATTTTCACGATTGCTCGGTGCATCGACGGTTTATCGTTGTCTATTAATCGGTAATCGTTTCCAACCATTCGAAGAAATTGATTTACTTGAAATAATGCCGCGACCAGCGACCGCCAATAACGTCAACAGCCATATTACCTGATGACGAGGTTAATAACTCGATTCTACATTTAATAGAAAATTAATTGTCGTTTGCCTGTTTTCTCTAGAGAGGAAATTCTCTACGTTGCAACTTTTAGCGACTGTATGTAACGTGTACTGTAGCAACGTACGGCAAATCTGTTCCGTATTTAAGATATATGGTATATAGAAGAGAGGCAAAGGAATAATTTTAAACGAATACACTTTTCAACTTCTCATGGTCTTTCGTTGTACTCGTCTCATCGATCATGTTGCCCATTGTACACACGAGTCCTGCGATTACGCAGAACGGAATGCAAAACGTGGCCAGCTAGAAAAAGTCGCACGTGTAATTGGCCTCCGATCCTTCGATTATTAACCGCTAGTTAATCGCAAACACGATCGTTGACGGTTTTCATGGCCTTTAATTACAAGACGAAGTTTGAGCCGCGTTATCGAGGTACGCGAGTCAAGTGACTTTATCGTAGATCGTTTATCCGTGGGAATCGCGCGATTTGCTTTTTGATTAGGAAAATCGGTAGCTGTAGGCAATTTTTCAAACGTTCTCGTCCGCTTATAAAAACGCTTCTAAAAAAATCTTTGGCATAAGACTTTCGAAATACGTGCTTTTGAAAACACCGTTGATAAAACGAAACGTTTTACGTTTTATGAGAATGTCGGTGCTGGTTCAGCACGGCCTCTCTCAGTTTACCGTTTACATTGTACTTTTAATTAATTCGTTATTTTTCGTTTATTCCGGTTCTGTTTTCACTCGAGCTAACGAACCAGCGTTGTACGTGTATACATCGTGGTTGCAATTGGCCAGACATTTTTCTACATTGTCTCGTGATGAATTATCGTTACGTGTTTGAATGGTACATTGATTGTGGGCTAACGTGTTTCCCGAGTGGTTTAAGCCTGACTCGCATGTAGCTACGTAAATCGTGTCTCGTACGCAACGAACAAACGACTGAACCGTGACTTGCCCTCGATACACGATGAATAATGCGTAGAACAGTTTTCTCAGCAGCCATCGGAATAATATCATTTTTCAAACGACTAACGTTCTAACGCGCGTCTTTTCTTCGCCTCCGTTGTTTTCCTCGACTACTTTCGCGTTATTCGCGAGATCCTACTTGACGCTCGTGTACGCGAATAATACCTCGTTGTGTATTTAGCGTGTAGCTAAAGATAAAGATAAAGATAAAGCTATAATGCTATAAATCGATATGATTTATCTACCTTACGTCTACTTTGTTTCCGTTTTAATTAATTTTGATTTTCGTATCTCGATATCGGTAAAGCTCGTTCCGCTTTGTTCGGGGTTTCTCCGCTTGATACAACACCGCATTGTCTGGCCGATCGTTTCCTATTAGGATCCCATTAGCGTGGAAAAGTGGAGGGGAAACGGGAAGGAAAAGCTTGGAACAATAGGTTGGTGGAAGCATGAGTAGGTAGGCTACCACGTGCTTGCGTTGTGAAAACTGTCTAACTTTCTACCGGCGGTGAAACGTTACAGAAGGTTGATTCTGATAAAGCGAACAACAATGGTATTCGTACGCAGCCACGAAACAAATACTAGTCGCGAAGATAATCCGTACACTCGGTACATATGGTAGTATTGAATTTTTATCAGGTCACATCGCTAATAAATCGCGTGCCATCGCTGTAGGAATCTCGTCGGTCGTGTACACGTAGATATACCGACCGTGCAATACAAGCGAGAGACATATACAACGTTTTTCTTTCTTTTTTTTTTTCGATATTTCGTTTCACGGTCCCACTAACAGTCTACTGCGTTTTATCCGATATACATATGTGTATTTTATTACGATTATTTGAAATAAAATTTGTGAAGAATCTGCTGACCAACCGGTAACGCTAAAGCGAAGTAAATATTCGCAACGAGCAAATCAGCTGTGGAAACAGACTGAATATTTAACTGGCGGAAACACTGTGTTTATTCAGTTATTAATGTTGGTTTCGCTAGCTTTTAACGCTCACCTTGGATTCCCGAGTGCGAACTGGGATTCGCATGAAAATAAAAAAATTCTCTTTCTCTCTCTCTCTCTATAGTTCGATCGTGGTTGTTCCGTGAACAAGTGGAGAAAAGTTGCGGATTCTTAGAAGGTACGCAGTTAAAACTGACGTGGATCTTTGAGTCAGCGAACAATGTTCAACCAGCTGATACTTATTATTCGGAATGATAACGATTTAATAAAATCACCGATTTTGTTAAAATTTGTACATACTTTTTCTAAAAGGTGATGTACTTTTACAGGGAATATTCCTCGATATTCAACGTTACACAGAAGCTTGTCCTTACGCTATTATTATTCCGAACCACTCGTATAACAGCGTACGATGTAATAAAAAGTGTCATTGAACGGTCGGTCGAGGAAGCAGAGAGGAGAGGAACAAGTGCAGGCGAATCGACTCTGAAAAGTTGGAATCCGGTTTTTACATGGTCGGCGTCGCCATCTTTTCCACTCGCTATCAGACCTGAATCATACGTTAGTCATCGCGTTTTACAATCACTCGCGTCCCGTGTGCACACGCACGGTGGTCACGTCGACAAAGGGAAAAACCAGCGCGCCAGGTCTCGAAAGGGGCGACACGCTCTTCTGCGCCGGAAAGCGAAACGTTCGTTGGCTCTCCTTGTGCTCGCCTGCCTCTTTTGTCCGTCCAGCCGAGTCGTGCCTTGAAAACGGTCTTCAACTTCAACGTACGCGAGCGAAAATCTCTCGATCGGATGCTTCTACCGCATCGTATCGCGTAGTAACCCATCGGATCTCTCCTCTACCCGATCCTCTTTCAAGCAAGCCGACGTTTTATAACTAAATTATCATTTTCAGAAAAACGGCCAGATTCTTCCTGTTTTTTCCACTTACGCGCGTTTTATACGAAAAGACCAGGTTAGTTGGGATTTTTTTATTTCCTGCCTTACTGCGTATAGCGTATTTTGTTTTAAAGATTCCCACTTTGCGATTCCTATCACCAATATCATCGGTATTATATACAACAATAACGTTACCTTGCTGAAAAAACATTTCATACACGACGCATATACGTACGATACGCGATTGCAATTTGCCGAATATTTCGTTACTTGGTGTTCACAATGCTATCTTATTTTCTTTTTCTTTTTCTTTTGTCTTTTCTTTTTCTTCTTTCTTTTTCTTCTTTCTTTTTCTTCTTATCGCGTTCACATGACATTCGCGATGTCACGATATCGCAGCATGCCTATGTATACGAGCAATTGTAGGACATTGGACGTTACGTGTTAAATAGTTTGCCGCGGAGGTCAATTTATCGTTAGGAGATATAGCGTACTGCAAATTCAAACAACGAGGTTAATAAAAGATCGCGCGCTATTTATTTTTGCCTACGACTTAGCTTCAACATCACGATTCGTTTCTCGTGTAAGAACAGGGTCGCTTCTATTTCCTATCGACTGGGGATATCGGCGAGAAAAATGCAGTTGACGAACGAATTGCCGTTGAATCGGTTGAAACCGTTGAAACCGGGTAATCAGGATAGTTGAGCGAGTACCGGCGATGTGTCTCGGTTACGTAAGAATCGGTGCGTGAAACGCCGATTTCCATTGAGTCGCGTCGCACGGCGTCGCTTCTTCGCTCTCGACTTGCCTGCCGCGGCGTCGTAGCCTTCTTCCTCTCGCTTTGCTTACTTTCATCTTTGACCTTCGAAACGAATCCACGGTCTACGCGTTTCGACATACGTATAATAGAATGACAAAGCCGTGAAGCCTGCATCGATGGACGACCGAGCGATCCATCTATTTTTTCCTGTTTCCTCTTTTTCACGATTCGATACGATTGAGCAAATCGATTACAACGAGTTAACGTTTCGTATTCTATAATTTCGTATATATTCGATAATAGGAAATACGATAATAAAATTTATCGAAGGCGGCACGGTCGAGTTTTACCGTGGGAAGCGAAAACTCGGATATGTATTTCGTTTGACGGAAGAAAGGGCTTCTTTTCGCGCAATGCCACTTAGAGATAACTGGGTGAGTCGTTATCGATAGAAATTCGTTGTAGCATATTTCTTCTTTCGATTGGGAAAAGTGGAGGTACTGTTGAGATTAAAACGCATTGATCGACACAATGTAATGTTCGCCGATATAATGTAATTTTCCGATGTCATGGGAACGTGAAATATTTAAATGTACGGTGTAAGCGATTTATCGCTGGTAATATGTGCGATGTTTACGATGTTGCACGTTGCATAATCCTGTGGTGCCATGCCATTCATTCTACGTAACGGTGTTTGCGCCTCTCTACATCGATACATCGAACCGATGTTTACCAATATGTACATAAATTCAACTCAAAAGTAACTTTCATCGTTCCCCCGTGAAGAATCTTGATTTCCTACTTAGACTGTCCTATTACGTGCAAAAAATAGTACAAATTTTTTTCTATTTTTGTTTGTCTCGCGAATCTACGACTTAGAGAAAAAACGAAATCATATTTAAATTGTAATTAACTTATCCGATCGTGTCTGATAGATAGAACATTTCCATGTGCTTGCCATAACGTTTCTCGAAAATTTGTTAACCATTCAAGAACACGACGAAACAGCTCGTTTCCGCGCTAGAACACACAATTCTTATCACGCGTTTTACCCGAGAAATCGCGATACGTGCTAATTAACGACAAATTACATACTTTGTATCGTTCGTGGAAACAATTTTTGTCAAGGATTGTTTTATCGTCCGTCAATACGTTATACGTATCTTCGATACGATATCGAATTGGTCATTCTCATTGTTTTTTTTTACATTTTATTCCCTTTCGTGTCCAGGTAAAGACGACGACGACGACGACGACGACGACGACGACGACGACGACGACGATAAGCAATTGATATTTTCGTTCTAAATCGCGACACGACACGCTTAGAAATTATCGAAGGATCGCCGTGACTCAAATGAAAATGTGATTCATCGCGACCAAAGGTATCGTCTTTGAGCTTTGAAACCTATATACATCCGATAAAATCGTATTGAAGTTAAACATTTATATTTCTATGACAACTGACCTATATTTTGCGAAACGCGGAACCTTTCCTCGATCGTAGGCGTGTTTCTTAACAAGTATCGTCACCGTTGAACGTTATCTCGTTAATAAATCGTATTGGATAATTTGTTTCGTTGGTTCCATGACCGATCGAGTATCGAAACTGTCCGAGAGTTTGACAAAAACGTGGTTCCATTCGTCGAACACGTGTCTGTCGTACGTTTTACGTTTCCTACAAAGGATAAGCGAGATTATTCTCGCAACTTTCCCTTCTGTATCTTCGGTACCATTACCCTGAAAACACGATTATCATGGGAGATCGCCATGCGCCCAACTACAAAAAGCTCGTTTAACGTGAAACGTAGCTTCTGCGGAGGAAAACGTGTCAGCCAGATGAATGCACGAAACGCGGCACAGGAGGCGGCAGAACAGCACAGGCTACTAACTGCCGCCCATTCTCGGTGTCTCTGTCGTCGAATCCAGTGAATGAAAGGAGCTACGACTATTTTCAGCCGGTTTCGTGGAAACTCTCTCGAGTCGATCCGTGGAATCGACTCTTAACACGTTTGTTACAGGCAGTCGCGTTTACAAAACGGACGCTGGGGCCTCTGTATGCATTCTCGTTCGAGTGCACGAACACGGAACATGCGTGGAACATGGAACTTTGGTCGCGAGTGGTAACGAATAATTAACTCTTCGATTCTTTCCTAACGACTCTTTCCTCGAGCCTTGCCTCCTGTGTGCTCCGTGCCTGATCAGCCTGATGCGAGATATCGTTTTTCTTCTCTCGTCGATCGATAATTCGAGGAGGATCGGATAGGAAAGCATTTCGACGTCTACGTTCTATCAAAACGAACTGTCGTTCTATTTTTTAGAAGATTTTTGCGACATCGAGCGTCCGTGAAACAGAGCGATCAATTTACGTCAGTGAACGCGTCTCGCTGCGTCCGAATTTTCGAATATGGTCGACGTTGTCGAGCAATCGTCTTTAAGCAGCGATCGTTTAAGCAAACCATCGTTGATTAAGCACGTTTGCCAGGAACGCGTCGTCTCAGCTGATGGTGGCGTTACGTTGCGCGTTTATTCGTCGTCCGTTTCTCGATCCTAACTTTCTCTGGCTTCTCAAGGTAGTACTCTAGCTTTCCATTCGGAATGCACCGGACAAACGCGTTCTTCATTGTTAACGAGAAAGAAGAAATATTTGCATCGAAAGATACGACGAGGGGAAAGATTTGTCGAAAATATCGACGTTACTTTATCGCCGGCAAGCCAACAACGCGTCTCCTCTCTATAATCTGTGCGACCAGTATTGTACCAGTATGAACGCGCAATAAACCGTGACACGGAAAAAGGAAGCGTAAAAACGTCTCGGTGACCGTTCGCACGTGACTGCATCTAGCCGAACCAGGTTCGGTTGACAAGGAGCGAATAGCAGCAGCGAGAGAATACGCGTGCGCGTTTGCGTTCGCGTTCACGACTGCACGATAAACAGCCATTGAACGTTGATGATCGCAGGATAACCGACACTCTGGCATTCCTGCCTTCGTTTATGTTTCTTTGCATTAATACCTGCAGTCGACAGACTAATTACGCGTGTGCTAGGAACGCGTATCGCGCGGCCCGTGTCCGTGTGCGCCGTGCTCACGGACGTGCTCGTGGAAATTTCCAGGCGATGCGATATAACGCGACGTGATCTGTGGAAGCTGGAACGGAGGAGGATCGATTAACTTTCTTTGATATAGATAAAGATTTATGGAGAAAGTATTGATTGATTTTCTGTTAATACGTTAGATGCTTCGTTAGATACCTCTGTGCGTTGGTCATAACCGTTTGGAAAATCTACAGCTGCGCGCGAGTACTCCGAATTCTCCAAAGACGAATCGCGTTCGAGATTCTTTCGAGAGTATTACGAATCACGGCCTTGATCGTTGTACAATTTTCAACTTGTAATCGTTACGAAACGTTCCACGTTTACGTTGTTTCGTCTATCGGAAAAGAGTTTTCCAAGATCGTTAGGTTCGACGATTGCACGCATCGCTGTTTTTATTTGTTCGCAGATTCGATGGTACGAACAACGTATTTACAGGAAAGCAATAAGAATTTGAAGAAAGACAGACGATCGAAATAGATTTCAGGGTTATCGTTTGCGTGCAACCGGTAGCAACGTTTATCACGAACAACCGAACGTACACGCGTCTAAAGACCATAAATTACCATAATAAGCCATTTAGTTGTACCTGGCTATTTATGGTTATTATTCTTGGATGGAAACCGAGAACGTTTCGATCGATTCGCATCCTCCGCACGATGATATATCTCCGGCTTAATTTATTTAATTGTTCGATCGGTTATTTAGTTGATTTAACTGTTCTCCAAGTTATTCCGGATTAACGTTTAAATCAATTCCGTTCGAAGATTTTTCATTTGATAAAAGTTCTTAGCAACGAATCGTTGGTAGATCGAGAGCTAAATTAAAAACTAACGATACGATATTTGGTTGAGCGGGAGAAGTATCGTTTGGCAAGGGTGGCGAGGATGGAAAGTAAAACGTCGTTCGTTTTATGGTTTCGTTCTGTGAAAGATTCGATCTCTCGAAAGGTCGGTCCAAGCAGATTTCTCGGGTTGCTGAAAATCCCGTAACGTCCGATCGTTTCTCAAAAGCTTGTTCTTTCGGTCGACCTGTATAGTCCAGACTTTCAAGCAGTTTCTCGTTCCACGAATTTTCGCCGAGACGTCGAACCTTTGTCTTCTCTCGTATACCTGAGTCCACTGGCCGATAATTTTAGATCCGGCATCGTCGATTCCTCGATCCCAAGCCGATCGACCATAGCGGTTATCCATATGGTCGTGAGATAGAAAATTGTAAACGATACGCGTGCTTTTCTTGTTTCTTTATTTACATACATCATCGTTTACACTCACATTTACATAGGTATTTATCGTTGGATAAACAAGAGGTCAAAATATCAGCAGACCAGACGTTACTTTTATCACGTTTCGTAACACGTTTCTCAATCTCGATTCCTACTCTTACGCACCAAGTAGATGTTAACGGTTTCTCGTAAAAATACAAAAAGTACTCGACGAGCATCGTCGAAGCACTATTCGAATAAAGCAATTGTGCACGAGCTTCCTGTATTTTTGATTAGAGTCTATTAGAAATAAATGGTCGTTATTGGTCAAGGGTTCTCATCCAAGTATTATTCCATTGCGTAACGCGTCTCTAACGACGTAATATTTGCAACGAAGACTGGCGTTTTCGGGCAACGTTGTATATCGTACGGGTATATCGTACGTGTAGCGTGTATCCATCGGAATTACCACGATCCTGCCTATTCTTTCGTTCGTTGGGTATTTATCACGGCAACATGTTCGTCGCTGGATACTTGATTCTTCGAAACGGTAGTTTGTTTGCGATTGAACGTTGGCGGTAATGCTTGGCCGACGACGCTTCCACAAATTGGAGTAGCTGTTTCTCGAAGGAAACGCGCGGTGACTCGCGCATGAGCGCGGTTATTACGACGACGACGACGACGACGACGTTATTCGTTACTAATAATACTAATCTCGCTCCGAACATGTTTACGCGGAGCGGTACCTCCTAGCATCCCTATTAACGTATTAACGAAACAGCCTTTCAGTGTTTTAATGTCTTTCGTCCCGTTGCGAGTTGCGCGAAAATGACACGATTGGAAAATTGCCAAGATCGTTTTGTTCTGCCAATAACTTTTTTAAACTTGGTCGGAGATCAACGAAGTTCGGAAGGAATCTCTGATCGTTGGAGTCGGAGCCGAAGTTGGAACGGACCTCGCTGTTTTTCGTATAAATTCTCAAGCATGTTGAAGCGAAATTCGTGTGTGTGTGTGTGTGTTGTATAGTTTGTTTCGTAGCAGTAAAAGTATTGCAATTGCAGCGATATTTTCATACGATTGAATCAATAGCCTTTTCGGCTATAATAAAATGATAAATTTTGTCTTTTATAGTCTTTTATGAACGAATATCACTGTCAATGCGTCAATTATATGCGTGTTATGTAATTAGTACTGTTAACAAACTGTCACAAATGGCGGAGTATCGGGGCGGCGTCAAAATTGGAAACCAAAGAAGTAAAGAAAAGTCGGAGTCGGGAATTTTTATCCCCGAATCTGTAGCTGTGTAGCGAATCGTACGTTAACGTAATCGTTCGATAACGCCAGCAAAGTTTCATTCGTCGATCGATCTATCTAATTTCTTTTTCTTCGAGATCATTTTTCTTATTTCTGGTTCCTTCTTTTTTTGTTTGTTTGTTTGTTTGTTCCCAAGTTTTATTTGAGAAAGGAAATTGGAAACGGCATGACTAATTTCGATTGTGTTTTTCGCGTGTTACAGAACAGCCCCGCAAAGACGAAGGAGCCAACGTCGACATCGACGACGAATACCTCGAGCAACGGTTCAGCCGGGAATAATGGCGGACACGCGCCTCTTCGCCGTAGCTACACCTCCCTGGTAACAACCCTGATCGAACAGCATCGTAAGCTAGATCGCAGCGCGAGCGAGCCAACGTCTCGCTATAAAACGGAGCTGTGCAGGCCATTCGAGGAAAGCGGCACCTGCAAATATGGCGACAAGTGTCAGTTCGCTCACGGTTACAGCGAGCTACGGAATCTCGCCCGGCATCCGAAATACAAGACCGAGCTGTGCCGCACGTTCCACACGATCGGTTTCTGTCCGTACGGACCCCGTTGCCATTTCATTCACAACTTCGAGGAGGCTCGAATTCACAATCAAAAAGTGAGCGCGCAACTAGGATCCACGCAACCGAACATAA
Source organism: Bombus pyrosoma (assembly GCF_014825855.1). NCBI lineage: Eukaryota > Metazoa > Arthropoda > Insecta > Hymenoptera > Apidae > Bombus > Bombus pyrosoma. The sequence continues at coordinate 10,965,984 of NC_057782.1, read as the reverse complement.
TGGGCTTGAATCCTATTCTAAGCGCGGCAGCAGCCGCAGCCGCAGCCGCAGCCGCCGGTGGAAATACCTGCAATGGCTCGAACGTCAATCCGACGACGATCAACAGCGTCGCTCTGCTCGAACAGATCGCCGCCTCGCCTCAGGTAGCGGCAGTCGCGGCCGCGGCCACCCCCAACCTCATGAGAGCCAATTCCTTGAGCCTGTGTAGTACCACCAATGCGTACAATCCACCGCCATTGCTCAGAACCAACTCGTTGAGTCTAACGACTAGCCAACACCACCACCACCACCATCACCACCACCATCATCATCAGACTGGCTCGACGACCGTTAGCTCGTCGGTGATCGGCGCCACCAGGCCGAAGCCGACCTTTTCTCTCGGCAGCACCGGAGACTCGGTTTCCCCGTCGTCCAGCCTCAGTCAGTCGCCGACCAACTCTATGGCGAGTTTCTTCAGCGACGACTGCAATCAGCAACCGTCCGTTACCTCACCGTTCAGTTTCGGCCAGGATTTCGGGCTCCTTGCCACGAGACGAAGCCCCAGCCCTCGAACCAACAGCGTATGCAGTCCTTTGAGCTCCGACGAGCCCACGCCGAGAACACCGTCTCCGCTCTCACCGAACGCCGAGTCCAGACTGCCAGTCTTCAACAGGATCAGCAGCACCCTCGCCGACTTTGAGAATCTTAAGATCTAAGGGAATTCTCTTCTGGGTCCTTCGACTTCCTTTGGTATATTCTATTTTCCTAACACTCTTTCTGATAGATATGTACGGCAACGTTTCAAAGAACGGAGCAAAGTGAGTGAGTGAATGAGCGAGAGAGAGAGAGAGAGAGAGAGAGAGAGAGAGAAAGAGAGAGAGAGAGGACGATAAAAAGAGCGTTGGACCCATAGCACACGCGTTTATTTATACATGTATCGACCGAAAAGACAGGCGAATATTTAGGGAGAGGGGACGGACTCTTCCACCGACTCAAAGAGGTTTTTCCTTTTCTCTTTTCTCGTTTTTAATATTTGAACTGTATTTCTTGCATCAGCAGACGGGCCTTCCTCTCCGTCGTACGTGGCTTCTTATTTAAGCGTTTCTTTCTTTATTCCTAGAATACGTTAGGCATCTTACTCGTTCTTTAAACTGTCATTTCTTCATAATTATGAATATATTATTATTATTATTATTATTATTACTTTATTATTATTATTACATAATTATACTATATATATATATATATATATATATATATATATATATATAATATTATGTCAGTATATTCTATTGTCATCGCTACGATTAATATTAATAACGTTATCGGTAATATCACTAGCGACTCTGAATATCGCCGTTAATTTCAACCGCATTAGTAGCGTCAGTCACTTTGTGGCTCCGACTGCAGGCCCGTTTCCATCTTTTTTCTCTTCTTTTTTACTTTAGGTTTACGCTCGTTTAGTGGAAAGGTCGAGATGGTATCAGCCCGGATGTCTCGACCTGCTCGTGAGAATCCTTGGATGATTCAGCCGTGGAAAAGAAGAAAGATAGAGAAAAGAAAAAGAGAAGCGTAAAGATCCGGGAGCAAGGATAGCGCGAACGTAAGAATATGCAGAAACGATAAGGCGGCAATGGGAGCGAAAAGGTACGGGAAGGACGAGTCCAAGTTTCTACCGAATTCTGACTTCGCCCGAGCAAGTTGTTCTTTGATCTCCTTTGGACTCGCGCAGCCCCATCTCTCGGCATCTCCGCTTTCAATGCCCGATCCTCGGCTTTGTCCTTGTTTCCCCGTTTTGTTGCTTGGTTCATGCGAGGATTCTCGCAACAACGAGGCGTTTTTCCATCCGGGGCAGGTGAAATGTTGCAATATTTCAAACCAACTCGTTCCGTTTTTTAAATAATTCCTGGATTTCTTCTTGCGAAAAAGCGGCAGGGGAAAGTAGACTTTTGAGAGTGAAAGGAAGGCGAGATCGAGTCGCACGAGAGAAATAACTGAAAGCAAAACAGATGGAGAGGAAGAGGTATATATATATATATACATATGTATATGTGTATATATAATATATAGGTATATTTATATATGCACCCACACGCGCGTGCACAAACACGAGTAAAGCGTGTCGCGTTGGTGTTGTGTTTAGGTGACGAAGCGCACGAGATCACAATCAAAGATCATGCTATGCAAATTAAGTGGCTTAGAAACTGCGATTGTCTTCCAACGTTAGAGCAAGTAAGAGTGTGTTTGTGTGTCAGTGTGAGTGTACAATCTCGTGATATTACAAAGTAATCTATACAGAGTGGAAGAGAGAGAGAGAGAGAGAGAGAGAGAGCGAGAGAGAATGGTGAGAGCAAGAAGCGAGCAAAAGGAAGATAATGAGAGAAAGTGATCGCGCGCGTGTATGTTTGTATGTATGTATGTATGTATGTTTGGATGGATGGATGGATGGATGGATGTATTTGCGTGTGCGTGTACGTGTGAACGAATGAGCGTGCTCATTTAACAATAAGTTATACGAAGATGGATATTTTTATAGACGAGAATTCGTCAGGGCTTTCAATCGTTTTACGCGTTCAAGGCGAACTTTGTATGAGAGACGTTGTACGCCAACCAGAGGTTGACAACTGATTTATACGTTCCCCGAGAAAAAAAGATTTTTGTCTTTGGAATAATGTTCTATCCTGAGACGAAAATACCTCCTAATGGAATTTCTTACCAGCACCAGAGTTACTTTTATAATTTTCTTTTTAATCGATTTTTACACATTTTATCCATCTAAAGACGTTCTTGATTCTTTTTCATTTTCTAGTTTATTGGACCGAAGAAGCATTATCGGACGTACGTCATAGCTTGGTTGAAAATTTTGGTTTTTTCCATGTTCTTGTTTGTTTTCTTTTACGTTCTCGGTTAATCGATCGATCAAAAGTTCGAAAAGAACAAAGAAAAGTCTATTTTTACCGATTTTCCATAGCCAAGGCAATCGAGCAATTGTAAGAAATTTGAATGGCAAAGGTGAGCCAATTGTTTTCACGACCAACTCATACCAAAAGCAAATCTTGGTAAACCCATTTCTTTCTCTAACGTACCATGAAACGAATTCGTTCTAGCTTTAGCTCGATAGGGTAATATGCTCTCTCTGTTCCTTCATCTCGTTCAAATCGTATCTATACGATAGTAGTTGATATTTGTATTGCGATAGCTACATGATCGCTTTTCTTTTTTTTTTTTTTTTTGTTTTTATGGGAAAGGAACACTGTATATATATGTATATACACTGTGTGTGTGTGTGTGTATATATATATACCGCGAAACAGACCCCATTACTTCTTCCGTTTCCCGTCTTTCGCCCTCTCCTTTCAACATCTCAGCCTCAACCGCGATAAAAGCATTAACACTGTGGAAAGAAAGAAAAGCAATTGTATTACGAAGAGAGCGAACGGAGAGAACATATAGGTAGATCGAGCGAAAGCGACAGTGAGCTTAGGGCAATGAGGCGGCGTAATTTCCAGAGTGCTTCCGTCTGCCGGCAAATAATCACTTTTCGCGTTAAGATCGTTCAAAACGTCGTTTCGAGAAAGTGGAACGACGAGCCGACCAACTCGTCGGTGTATATTTTCGTTTGTCTTATTTTTTTATTTTCGTTTCTTTTTTTCAAATATCGCCAATGGATTTCTTGGCGAAAAAAGCGCTTGGCCCCTACGAAAATGTCGAGAGAACAATGTTGAGCAATACGAAACTAAAAAGAAAGTGCTAAATAACGTAGTTTCTGAAAAACGAAATACATTTTGTATATATGCACACCACACACATACTTACGCTGATAATTAAGTCTATAATCACGTTTGCTTCAAGTATAAATTAATCGAAATCATTTTAGTTTAAACTGTTATAGATTTAATTATTATCGTTATTATTATTATTATTATTATCATCATCATCATCATCATAAGCATCATTATACTAATATTATTATTATTATTAATTATTAACTATTATTTTATATTATTATTATCATCATCATCATTATTATATTATTATTATTATTATTATTATTATTATTATTATTATCGAATTCGCAACGCTATACGCCTCGATCGCATACGAAGAAACTCATCTCTTCTACAACAAGTAGCACGACATTATTCATTTAATATTGTCATATTATTTATCTGACTGATCGTTTCTTTTTCCCTTTATATTATTATTATTATTATTATTATTATTATTATTATTAATGTTAATATCATTATTTTTATTATTTTTATTTTTTCCATTTCCTTGTAAAACGACGCAGTCAATTGCGAGTACCCATCATGCAATCAATTGCTTCGACGATCGTCGTTCAAAACTCCGAACTAAGGTCAATTAATATTCTGTCCCTTGCAAAATATATATTTATATATATAGCCGATACATTCGCGGCTCTATATCCGTTATATTATGGTATTCTTCTTCTTCTCCTTCTTCTTCTTCTTCTTCTTATTATTATTATTATTATTATTATTATTATTGCTATTATTATTATTACTACTACTACTACTATTATTATTATTATTATTATTATTATCGTCATCATCATCATCATCAGTATCATCGTCACCACTATTCTATTATTACTACTGCTATTGCTGCTACTATTTCTGCTACTGTCGCTATTACTTGTTGCGTTACTATCACTTTACTAGCATCGTCACTGCTGCTAGCACCGTCTTCTGACGTGCTAGTGTTATCCTAGCATTTTCACAGATCGTCACATCTCACCAATGTTATCGATCATATCTTCGTTATTACCGTTATTTCGCGTCCAAAAACGCGAAGCCCTCCCTTAATCCATTTGTGCTTGGCCCATATTTTGTACATTTATTATTTAACGAATATTATTTAATTCCTTGCCATAACGTACATGCTCGTCCCTTTCTCTCGTGCCCGAACGTAACGATACGCTCGATTCCTCGATTTACGAGACTCTCCTTCCACGAGCCCAGAAAGCAGAGAGCTGAAGATTCCGAAATCCCCCTGTTTCTAATTCACCGATTCAAGGTTTACCGGGCTGTCGACGTGTTGCTTGCGCCATAGGCTGATGCGTATCGCGTATTCGCTTTTGCGAGTAGAGGCAACGTTTCTGTTCGCGCGCGCGCTCACCGTCGATAGCGCGCGATAAAGTCGATCAACGAAGGCGGTGATTAAAAATCGGCGCTGTCG